>NW_012114433.1:761303-762281 GCF_000951035.1 Colobus angolensis palliatus
AGGGAACCGGGAGGGCGGGAGAGACGCACGGCCTGAATTTCCCACGGATCACCGAGGGGCACAGTGGCCGGGCCGGGACGGACGAAGTCCCCCAGCCTCAGTCCCACGGCGCCGGGCTGTGCGCAGATGCTCAGTGAGGCCCCGGCCCGGCTCTGCTGAAACTCAGGAAGGGCCCCCAGCCCTGGGTTCGCGCCCCTGCCTCGTTCCTTCCCTCGGAGCCGGGGGCCCAGGTGGCCGTTCCCTCCCCGGCACCCCCGCAGTCCAGGCCGGAGCCCAGGCCGCCCGCAGGCCGGTCACCTCCCTCCCAGTTCAGCTGGTTTTCCCAGTGCCCGGCCAGGGCGCCACCCTCTCGAAACTGCTTTAAAGTCGCCTTTGGGTCTTTCCAGACCGGCTGCGCCTGTTGCGGGTCAGAAACGCACCCCGTCCTGAAGCGCAGGCCCCTTAGGGAGGCTGCAGGGCGCTCGGGCAGGCCTGGGGCTGGGCAGGGCGGCTGCGAAGGAGGTGCGTGGCCTTCGCGGTGAGATCCAGGAGTGGAATTTGCAAGGAGGGGACTTGGGGTCCATGCTCTTGTCCACCCGTGAATTCTCGAACCCTGGCAGCACGCAGCACTTGGCCCGGGGCGGCCGCGAGGACAGAGGGAAGCCAGGGAGCGTCTGCGGAGCCGCTGGGTCCGAGGGAACCACACCCGGATGTTTCAGGGCTTCAGTGGAGGAGGCTGCAGGGAGCCCCCTTAAGTGAGGTTCAAGGTCGTGATTCCCAGGCACACCCTCCGTCACACGCTGGGACGCACGGACATTGCCCGTCTGCCCTCTTCTGCCTCTCCATTGAGACCACAGCACACACTACACAGCACACAGCACACCACACCACATAGCACACAGCACATACCACACCAGACAACACACACCACCCACACACCACACACCACACACACCACAACATACACCACACACCATGCCGCACCATGCCACACACCAC
>NW_012114433.1:762671-772237 GCF_000951035.1 Colobus angolensis palliatus
ACCACACATCACCCACACACCACACCATACACTACCCACACACACCACATCACACACACCACACACCACCCACACACCACACCACATACCACACACCACACACACCACACAGCAGTTTCTGGACTGGCAGTGACTCCAGCCTTTCCTGCAGGTTCTTCCCAGGAGCAGGCCCGGCCGAGGCTCTGAGCACGCGTGGCCTCACCACCGCCGAAACCAGACCCAGCACAAGCCGGTGCATGCAAGGGGATGTTGATTTCACATTTCCTCTCTGAATCCATTAATATTTTATGAGGCCACACAGAGGGTTCTGGCACTAATGTTTCTCTCTCTTTCTAATCATGTGATGTGCTATAAAGCACGATCTATTGACAAGAGGGAAGGGAAACCAAAGTTTGTTTAGCTCAGAGCGGAGAAAGCCAAACACACATTTTGAAGATTATGACAGACATCCCTGATGCTGGTCCCTGAGGCGGAAGGGTCGCTCAGGTCATCTGACGTCTTGACAAATGAGTCTGTTCTCTTCTGGTTTCACAGCTGGAGGCATGGGCACGTCCCAGCAAAGGGACACCATTCACAGAAATAGCACAACCTTCCCAGCACGGGCACCCCAGCCTCCAGCCAGACCACAGGCCAGCTCCTTTCCCAGACCAGAGGCCAGCCCTGTTCTCAGAAGAGGGAAGGGTAAGAAGCCCCCAAAGCTGACCATGATACTCGAAACACATGGTCCAGTCTCCTCTCTCTCCTCAGCCCCCAGGCTCCAGCCACACCTCTGCAGTACCTGCTGGTCTCCCAGATTCCAAACTGGATGGTCCCCAAGGGCTGCCGTGACTCCCCGCTCTGCCCTCACCACCCACCCACTCATGGGGGAGCCTGGGGACTGCCTGGGAGCTCCAGAGGCATTTGCACTGTGGGAGAGCCAGTTCTCACTTCAGAGTGGCCACCACTGTTACGGGCACCGCCCCTCTGTGTCAGGGGTGTTACTGAAGAGTGAGGCCAGCCCCTAGTGTGGACAGTCCAGAGGGAGAGTAGAGTGAGCCCCGCCGTGTGCACAGTCCAGACGGGGAGTGAGGCCAACTCCCCAGTGTAGAAAATCAAGATGATGAGTAAGTGGATTATCCAGTCTAGACAATCATGGTAAGGAATAAGGTGAACTCCCCGGTATAGACAGTCGAGATGAGTAGTAAGTAAACTAGGAAACTCCCAGTGTTGACACTGATATGGGTAAGAAGATGAGTTCCCTGGTGTAGACAGATGAGATGGATATTAAGGTGAGCTCCCAGTGTAGACAGCTGGGATGGGGAGTAAGTGAGCTCCCAGGGTAGATGGTCTAGGAGGGTAACAAGGTGAGTTCCCAGTGTAGACAGTTGAAAGTATCTGCCTTTTTGAAAATCCTGATTCATCATTTGTATTTAAAATGAAGAAATGCAGTGGATTCCCTGCATTCATGAACAAGCATTTGTTGCTTCTGTGAGTCACGAACAGTATCACACTTCTGAGGCATGACATAACCATTTGCTGATCCCATCTGAAGTGAGGCTGGTGTGTGAGAGAAAGTATCTGAGCTACAGAATGGGTTGGCCAAGCCCCCTGCAGCTCAGTTCAGTGGGCTTGTTCCTTCTTTCCTCCTTGTCGGACATACATTTTATCAGTGAATTTAGAAACCGCAGGGATGGTCACCGATAAGAGGACTTATTCCAAAATGTTAAGAATTAGAAAGCAAGGTTATATGAGAAACAAAATCCGTAATTGTAACAACAGAGTGACTCAGGTCTACGTAGGGTGAGAATGAATTTCAAATCTTTTCAAATGCCATGAGAAGCTGGTCTTGTTCTTTTGCAGTTTTCAGCCAGCAGCAAGCTGAGCTGAGGCTGGCACGCCTCTCCTGGGTCCTGCCGCGTGAAGGGGGGACGTCCTCCAAGACTCCTGTGGACAGACAGCAGGGGTACTTTCCCAGCTAAAGCACGAACTCTGGCATTGGTCTCTTCACATCCAACTTGAATAGACCACATCAGCTTCTTCTCCCCCAGGTGATAGTTCCCCCAAGCAGAATACACATTGCCAGAGTCCCTCCGCTAATTTGCACTCCTCTGTTGTGATAGGAAATGCTAGTTCCTTGGCCAACATTCCTATTCCCTGCTTTTTCCCTGATTTCCTTTAGAGTGGCGATATGCCCAGCCTATCGCCTTTATTTCCAGCCTGTCTCTCACCTAGGAATTTTCAAAAATACGTAATTTGTAGTGATAGAGTGAAGTTTCCCAAAAAGGAACTTGAATTTTGTGCCCCCTTTGCCTTTCTCTACATCTTTCTTCTTCTGACCTGGAAAGTGAAAACAGTGGCTAGAAGTCAGCAACCATCCTGTGACCACAGGGCAACTTTGGGGAGAGAAAGCAAGGAGGCACTCAGGATGGCGGGACCAAGAGGTAAAAGGAGCCTTGGATGTCGTAGACTTACCATATCAGCCTTGAACTGCTTGTCTCCAGACTTCTCATGAGAAAAAGAAAATCTAATTTAAGTAAGCCATGATCATTTGGGGTCTCTACTACCCTACTACAGCCAAACACCATTTGTAAATGACACATTGTACATTTTAATCTTAAGAAAACAATGGACATAAGCTTATGTATTTTACCTTAATCATCATATAGCTGTAGCAACACCAGCCTGCAACATCTCACTATCTTAGGGTGGCTTCGCTCTAATGAACTAATAGAAACCAATGAGTGAATGTATCACTCTTGCTAATTAATCGTTGTGTTTTCAAATAGGGTCTTCTGGAGTGATTTTACCTACAGCAGTGAAATTCTGTCACTAGGCAGGCTAAGACTGATGCTGGGGTGTATATGAGCATTTAGGTCTCATTAAGCCGTAGTGTATAGGTAGCACCTTAGCTTTCTGTGTGCTGGCCCAGCCTTTAACCAAAACAGCTTAAAGACTGGGCCCTTAGAGGCTGGGTAAAGGCCCAGTTCTACCAAAAACCGTATGCCCTGCCCTGATTGCACTAGACACGAAGATGCTACCTGAAGCAGGGTGACTCACAGAGAATACAGTCGAGCAAAGGCAGAAGTGCAGACGAGTAGGATATGACTGGAATTTGAGGAACTACGTTTCTCAAATTATCACTGTCTGTCCAAGAGCTTACCACAAATTAATAGAGTTCCCTTTTTTAATTGTGATTAACAAACATCAGACCAGCTTAAACATCAGTTAGACAGTCTATGCACAATGTGTACCTTTTCATCAGAAAGACGCTGCAGACACAGAAGGGCTGGAATCCATCAGGGTCAGCAATTGAGGAAGATGAATGGAAGAGCAGGGGAGTAATTTGCTGCCATCCATGAAAAATGCGCTGGCAGAGAGTCACGGGGACTTGCCAAGCCCACTTTTAGAGCATTGTCCAACGCTAATTGTCACTCCAGATTTGATATTCACATTAACCACAACAAGTGTTTCCAGTTTGGAATCCTTAAGAACTCTTCAAATATCTGGCAACCATGTGTTAAACAAAAATTTTCTCCTAGCTGAATTTGTTTATAAGTTATGAGTGGGACGTTAACAAAGCTTTCTGTTTGACCAGCACAGCGCTCATTAACCAGTAACAAAGGCTTAGCAGGCAGTGTATGATCTCAGGAGTCATTTAAAAATTAAAAGGGACAATAATGCTGATCTAAATGGTCAGTTTCCTTGCTCTCTGCAGAGACAGGTACTGTATCTGTTCTTAATTTGAAGAGTAGCCAGCTGGCTCCCCACTGAAATGTGATATTGTTATAAACAAACTAGCATCATAAAGCAATTGATCAAGGAAGGCCTCTGGAGGGAAGGGACTGCCTTTGAGTTATTTAGACAGATAAAGAGGGGCTAGGATTGCCCTGTGAAGCAAAGCAGGATGTGGAAAGCAGCTATGGTGGGGCTGTCAGGCAGCAACCGCCGCGTCCAGCTGGTCACCTTGCATACAGCGGCAGGTGTATTTATTATATCAAGAGTCCAGGTCCCCAGCGCACTTTATTGGAACCACCTCTTTCCATTCAATGGCAATAGAATCAATCGTATGAATCGTGGCTGAAAAGAAACGTCACCTTGCAAAGGTGGATGGTCTGGCAGAAATCTTACCACCATTCTAAGGAGATTTAGAAAAACCTGTGAAGTTACAGTAAGAGGAAGTAGAAATTCTATCAAGAAGCTTCTATTTTTCACCCCAGTCTGAAGACAGGGATTATAACCACAGACGTATAGTTGCCCTTTAAGGGCTGACAAAACAAGTGTGATGTTTGACAGTAATAGCTGTTACATAATTCACTTCCTGCCTAAGTTTTTAATAGTACTTGGAAGATTAGAGTGAGCACAACGGTACGTGTGTGTGTGTGTGTGTGTGTACGTGTGCACGCACACACATGAATAATGGAGGAAAGAAAAAATTGGGTGAGCCTAATTTCTGATAGCAATCTCCGCACAGCTGGATGTTTCTCAAATATTTTAAAGTGTTTTGATCAGTTAAAAAGATTTAAAGCATTATTTTCCTAGAAATTCTGACAAAATGATTCTACCAAATTAACTAGTTGTTCCAAATTACATATTACATCATTAATTGCCAATATAGGTAATATTTAAAAAGCAATCACATTAACAATCCTTTCATGTAAGAATCTTCCAATTTCAAAATTCTTTGGTAATATATCTTGCAAAATAATCTATATTCTCTCAACTTTCAAACTTCTGCTTATTGGGCTGTTCATCCAAATACGTGTGAATTAATTAGATTCATAATTCCACATTAATTTTGCAATTAAAATGAAAAATATTACAATATCACCTTTTGTGTCATAATTTAAGCTTCAGGTGTGAGTTTATTGTTCCTCAAAATGGGCCAGGAGAGGAAAATAAAGGAGCTAGGACCAGGCACACAATTTTCCTGCCTTGGAGAGCACAGGTGCTGGAGAAAGTGGTCCAGGAGCAGAGGGAGACTGTTGAGGGCCACAGGTGAGCAGATGAGACGGGCACCTGAGGGAGCAGCGAGCAGCGTGTTGAATCCGGCCAGAGAGTACCAGGGAGATTTGGCTGGATAGAACAGGGTCCACAGGGTGGTCTCCACGATTGGAATCCACACAGGTCCCATTGCCTAGGCCTGGGAACCAGGACTCTGAGCTGTCGAGAGGTGAGCCTGAAGATGGCACGAAGAACACGGTCCACCCGTGAGTCCACGAGGTCGGGGCCCTGTGGAGGAGGCTGGGAATGGTGGCAGGGGTTTCCCCAGGAACCAGTGCGGAAGCGCAAGTGTGGACATCCCCAGGACAGGACCCTCAGGGGCCAGGGGACCGAGTCTCGTTCCCATCACCACCCTCCCCAGCGTGTGCAATGCCTAGGAGGGGGTGGCCGTGTCTTTGTGGGTGCTCAGCAAGTGCCTGGTGTGAAGATGACAGAGTGTGGAGTGGAGCAGAGTCAGAAAGGGACCCAAGGGAGGGGCGCGTGGCCTCGGCACGTGGCGTCAGGCCCCAGGGCAGGAGACCGCATCAGCACCTTCAGAGCCACGGGCAGCCAGCACTCCTGGAGTGCCACTGGGTCTGTGATGATATGTTAGGCGTCCACTTAGTGCTAAGCCCCACGGAACTCAGGATCAGGCTAACAAGTCCTGAGTCTTCCGAGGTACTTTTGCCCAATCACAAAATGGGTCTGGGTCGGGGTCTGAATCGAGTAGAACCAGCCGGCAGGAGGGGCAGAAGTGCAGCTGAGAACATGGATGGAGGCCCATCCTACTGAGATGGGAAACGGGCTGGAGCCAGCAAGCTTTGTGGACGGCAGGCCTTCCTTGGAAAGGCAATCCTATCCTCTTTCCTAAACCGTCCGCGTGGAGAGCATCAGATAAACAAGAGGTGTCTTCCCCGTAACAACTTGCCAATTAGACGTGAAACCCACAGCAACATCAAGGATTTTCTGGCCCATTCCAGGAATCCTCCCTCTGGTTCCTAAAAACAAACTCCAAAATCATGTTCCCAGATCTGGGTAAGTCCAGGCAGAACCAGGGTGCCATGCCTCTAATGAGAGTCAAGCCCTTGCCTCCCCAGGACTGGCACCGAGGGGAGCACAGACTCCAGTTTCAGGAACACCCCTGTGTAAGTCCCGGGCCAGGCCTCGCCAGCCTCACTCCGCCCTGACCTCGGTCCTCAGCTCACAGGGCACAAACCCCCACGCCCTGGCTGCCTGCTCCTCTGCCAGGCGGGACCCTCCTGGTTTTCTCCCTCTCATTGTGGAAAGCTGACTCAATTTACCCACAGAACACCTTTTCCACATGTACAGGGAAAGTTTGATCACAAATAGGAATATTTTTAAAGTCGTATGATACATAAAGAGGGAAAAACTTCATCAAGAAGGAAACGTCGTAAGCAGAAGTCAACGTCGATCTCAGCTGAAACCACCGCTCCTTTCCGTGTCACAGCTGCGCAGTCGCCCGGCTTGTCGGATCCACGTCGGCGGCTTTGTTTTCACATCTGTCAGTTAAGGATCCAAACGAACGCAGTGGCACCGAACCTCCTGCTGGGCAGCTTTCCTGCTCTCCTTCCAGCACCTGATGTCTATGAATAATAACAGTGTGTTACGTAGAGTCCCAAATACCACATTTGCAACCATAATTGATAGACCGTTGCATCTAATATGATCTGTGTAACATAAATGAAAAGCGTAGTCAGTTTTTCAAATCGACAATCCAATATTTAGGGACCTGCAGGATGAATGAATTTAAATCCACATTCAAAATAAGATAATTAGTCTCTCTTACTTGATGAATGATGCTATTGCCAAGTGATATCTTTCTGTCATGAGTTTCAGACCAATAGCCCAAAATGAAAATTATCCAATAACATGTGAAAATTCAGCATTCTGTTACACAAAGTTATTTGAGGTGTGACCATAAAATCTTTTGCTAAAAGATGCCAAGCCGAAGGCTCAACTTTGCCCCAGAGAACGAGCTCGTTCAGTGTTCGCCACGTCTTCTCGGCCAGCACTGCCCCCCCGGCAAATAGCATCAGAGTCGAAACTGAGGAGGGATCAGCCCAGAAGATCAGGCACATTCCAGGTATCAGCTTCCAGTGGCTGATGAGCCAGGACTCTTAAACCGCCAGCGCTCCAAATGCCAGGGTTTCCATCCTGTACCCCCAAGCCTCACCTGGTGGAGCACCACAGGACCCCCTGTGTACCAGGCTGGGCAGCCTGGCTCCAAGCCCTCCTGCTGGTGTCCTCGAGGGCTCAGACCAAGGCCACGTAACCACTCTTGGACGCACCTGGGCTAAGCAGACCTTCCCACGGGCCTTATCACAGACCTGTGGTGGGAATGCAGGCCCAGACCTCAGTGCGTCAGGGGTGGGTGGCGAGACCACATGTCCACACTGTACCCAACACTCAGTCTGCCAGGCTGGCCTGGGCACCATGTGGCTGATGGGCACCCACGGTGAGCACTGTGATATGCTCCGCACTTGCCTAGAAAGCTCTAGAAGCCTCTCCTCCTCAGCGTCACACCAAGCCTGCTCAGAGGTGCTGAGAAATCCAGGGAGTCCCTCCAGGGAGGACATGCTTCTGACCCCTCGCTGGTCAGAAATGAAAATTAACCAATTAAATGTGAAAATTCGGCATTTTGTCATACCTGTGTTTAGCCATGTACGTAAACACATGTGAAGATGGAGGGAAAGCAGGATTGCTATGGTAGCAAATGGATAAATAAAAATAAAACACACCACGTTCTCCATATTTTCATAATATTTTTCAATGATGAGACTTTACATTCACTGCTGAAACTTTTTAAGATGAAATTTAAAATGGAAAATATCAAACCACTCTTAGTTCATTGTGTGGGTTTTTGGCTTCTCTGGCATGGCAGTGGCATAATATTAACATCACAGTGGCAGCTCGGGCTCAGGAGCCTCTTTCCTCTCGCTTCTCTCCTGGGGCGCGTGGGCTGGATCCCCCGTCAGGAGGCGCTAAGGTCAGCAGGGCTGTGCAGCCTGGACGTCTGGGGCCACGGTGAGATCAAGGCTGCTCTGTGTCCTTCTGAGGGGCATGTGTCCGGCGTCCCTGTCCGTCTAAGCAAAGGGCACCTGTGCCATTGGTGGAATCCATGACTGAAGGCCAAAGCACCTGCACCTGTGAAAACACCAGAACGTGGACTTTTCCACGGCCCTGACCATGGCACAAAACTAACTGTTGGAAGAGTTTTCCATGGCCCTGACCGTGGCTTGAAACTAACTGTGTAGGGAGACAGTTGGAAACGACAAAGATGATGCAGTGTGTACTCAAGGCGGGGGTCAGCAAACATCTCAGTTTACAGAGCGGCACCGGCTCAGAGCAGGGGCTCTGTGTTCCTTGGGGATATGAATGGACGGATGGACGGATGGATGCGTGGATGGATGGACAGACGGATGGATGGACAGATGAGTGGAGAGAAGCTCCACAGTTGAGGAAACGTGTAAGATGAGGTTCAGCATGGCCATGGGTTTCCCCACATTTTACTTCTACTCTGGGCTCTCCTGGACATCTTCTTTCACATAGAGGGTGTAAACTCATTAACGCCATCTCTGCTCCCTGTGTTTAGGACCTGGATGGTCTTTGCATGGCACCAAACCCTTTCCTTCTAAGCCAGGCCCACCCCAACACCCGCCACCATCCAGCAGGACCCCCATCAGTCGCCAGCCCCAGACCCCAGCCCCACCTGCTCCTGCATCCCCTGTTTGCCCTCCTGGCCTTGGGAATTGGATCCAGCCCCAAATCCTTCATGGAACCCTTCAGGTCCTGCGACGGACAACTACAAAGGCCTCACCCAGAAGGTGTCACAGGGCAGCCTCGGGAGAGCTGAGCTACGGACTCTGGCCCCTGCTCACCACACTCTTTCCACATCTGCACGCCTGTCCTGACACCTCCACTGGGGACTCCTTCTTAGGGGCTTTTCTGCATCCAAGCCAGTGCCTTTCCACTTCCTCCCCCAGCTCCAGGTCTGTGAGGGGCAGGAACCCATTGTTCAGGCTTCTTGGCAGTGAAAGGACTTTGTCTGTGCCATGTCCCCAGATCCTCAGCCAGTGTGGGTCCGTGAAGAAGAGGGGACATCAGGGTTGCTGCCCTTCTTGCTCACCACATGCCTGCACTGTCACAGAGAGGCCAGATGTTGACTTTCGGTGACTCACAATCAAAACTACACTCTCACCACCCAGCGCTCCACAGGCCCCTGGCCTGAACTGCAGACCCCAATTTCAGTGGCCACCGTGCCAGTTTCAGTTTCAGTAACTCTGCAGGTAAAGACCCCAATCCTGAGCCCTGGTTCCTGCACGGGCCACAGCCCAGGGTGAGATGTGCACCCTCCGTGCCTGGGCAGAGGTTCGTGGTCCAGCCCTGCCCTGCTCCATCTGTTCCCTACAGGAGCAGGAGGCAGAGGGAAGGACAAAGAGGCCTGGATTCCCACACCGATTACTCCGAACTCACACTTACGGGACCGACCTGACCCCCAGCAGCTTGCTTTCTCTCTCACTCTTTTTCTTTCTTTCTTTCTTTCTTTCTTTCTTTCTTTCTTTCTTTCTTTCTTTCTTTCTTTCTTT
>NW_012114433.1:772287-773384 GCF_000951035.1 Colobus angolensis palliatus
TTTTCTTTCTTTCTTTCTTTCTTTCTTTCTTTCTTTCTTTCTTTCTTTCTTTCTTTCTTTCTTTCTTTTTCTCTCTTTCTTTCTTTCTTTCTCTCTCTTTCCTTCTTTCTTTCTTTCTCTCTCTCTCTTTCTTTCCTTCCTTCATTCTTTCTTTCTCTCTCTTTCATTCTTTCTTTCCTTTCTTTCTTTCCTTCTTTCCTTCTTTCTTTTTTTGTGCTGGAGAAGGGAACTTTTTGTTTGCTTAATCTTTTGTTTGTTGTTTGTTTGGCTGCTTTAGGAACCCTGAATTAACAGAATGAAGAATAAGATAATGGAGGAGTTGGCATCGAGTCTCCCCCTGCCCAGCACATGAGCCAGGCTTCAGCCCCCCAGGTAGAGGCAGAGAAGCCAGAAGCCTGCGGGGCTGTGACTCTGAGAAACCACTAGGAATACATCACAATCAAAATGAACGGTAATAATTAACAAATATAGAATATTCACCCTCCAACAGGACTGAGCCCTTCCATGATCTCGCTTAATCCTCACAACCCTGGAGGTCATTGTTCTTTTCAAACCTGCGGAGATAAGACGAAACACAGAGAGAGGTGCATTAACTTGCCCAAGGCCACATAACTTGCAGCAGCACAATCAAGATTTGAGTCCAGGATCTTACACTTCACATTAGGAGCTCTCAGCCGTCACATTACGCCACCTTATTTGCACCTAAGAAGCATGGATCTTGAGTCTTCTGATTCAGAATCTGGCGTCATCTTTACTGTGCTGCTTGGGGAGGTCCAGTGTATGGTGCTCATTTGAGGATCAGGACATTCTGTCTTCCAGGATTTCATCTCCTGCCCATCTAATTACTCACACACCGGTGGCTAGGAAGACAGTGGAAGAAGTACGCATGGCAGGGCAAGGTCAGGGCAGAAGGAGGAAGAGCCAGAAATGTGACCTCCTGACCATCTCAGTCATGAGAAACATAGACCTGAAGACCAAAGCCAGGAACACAGCTATAAAGATCCACAGCCCAGAATACCACAGCCATGATCACCACAGCCATGAACACCACAGCCCAGAATACCACAGCCATGATCACCACAGCCGTGATCACCACA
>NW_012114433.1:774354-778351 GCF_000951035.1 Colobus angolensis palliatus
CGGGGAAGCTGGCCAGCTGCACCCAACACGCGTCTGCGGAGGCAGGGCCAGTCCTAAACCGGGCCATCTGGGCTGGGCCAGGGCTCAGAGGGCTTAGCGTGCATTGGGTCTGCGAGGGCAGCTGCCATGTGTGCCCACACCCACGTGGTCTTCCAGGAGCTGCCCTCGAGGGTGCTCTGTGAGACTCATCTGCTCTATTCATGCCACTCCCCTCACACTGGCTGCTGCTGGAGCCTCACCTGCAACTGGGAGGGATGCAGTGGGCATCCATGACCTTTGCCAAGGCAGAGACGGCGTTGGGAGCCCCTCACAGTCACGCTCCACACTGCAGGGCCGCAGGGGTTGGCACCCCAGGTCTGTGTGCTGCCAGAGTACCCAGGAGGGATGGACACCCATTCTCAGCTCTGATGGCCTCCTCACACCGAGGCCCAGGAGCAGAGCCCAACTGTTTAATTTCTGTGCTTTTTATCTCACTGAAAATCAGCATAGTGCACCCTCATATAATGAGGACAGTGGATAGTATTAATCAAATAACAATCATGGCTGATATTTGGTAACACAGGCTGTGCATCATCTGTGAGAGCTTTCACAGCAACTCTCCGAAGTGAGTGTTTTCTCTCAGCAGAGGAGAAATATGAGGATTAGAGAGTTAAGTCTGTTGCCCAAGGTCACACAGATAATTTGTATGAAAGACAAGATTCAAATCCAAGTTTTGCCTGAGTTCGAAGCCTGTGCTTTCAGGTTCCACACTGGATTCCCTCTACCCACTTCTCCACCAAACATGCCCAAAAGAAGCAGAACAGACAAGATCTTCAGAGGTGCCCATGCATCGGGGAGTACAGAGAGCGGTATCATTTTGCATTTTCTGTATATGCCAATATACCTAACACCAGTCAGTATATTCTGAACAACGGAGTTTCAAAGTGCACGTTAGGGGTGTGTGGTGGTGGTTATTGGAAACAGAATTTTCTTTCATAAGCATTGCTAGAAAAGTGACTTTTTTAGCCTTGAAAATCAGAAGTGTTGCAGCCGCATGAGCTGACACGGTTGTTTTCTCATTTCTAGAGCCTGGGTCCACGTGATGCTGATGCTGTGGCTGGGGCTTGAGAACCCGAGTCTCACTGCGGTCTTGCCGGGCTCTTATTTAAAGGAAATATATGTGCACCAAAGAAGATGCTACGCTTTTGTTCTTTCATAAAAGTACCACCAAAATAGCCCAAAGCATGAGAATTTATAACGCTATCTCCTTCACATGGCTGTTCATGAAAGCTTGAAAGTGGTACGTGTCTGTGTGGCAACCCCATTTCTTCATTTGAATGGGAACGACTGGCTGTCACAATCACTAATTTCCTCTCCTTCCTTTTGTGACCCACACAATAGACAGGAAGTCACTTTTACAGCTGAGGCTTAGGAGCTGGCCAGTTCACAGAGGACTTACAACTTCCTATTGTTGGTCGCTGAAGCACATTAGGAGACGTGGCATTGCTGGTGTTAAGATAAATTGTGGCTGTTTTCTCAAACACTCGGGGTCACCTGCCTTCTGCCAATGCCCTGGGCAGCCAAGCTAGACCCCGCTCCCGAGGCTGTTTGCTTGCCCATAGGGAAAGACGGGTGTTTGCAGCCATGCAAAGTGAAATGACCACCCTGTCCACTAGCTCCGTGAGGCTTTCACTCACCTCCCCGCAGGCCTGGAGGACTCACCTGGAGAGGCTCTTCTCGGCCAGGTGGTCTGTTCTCCTCAGATCAGTGCTCACCATGATCGCTCCACACACTCCGGGACCCCGGCCCACAGTGAAGACAGCCTCCAGGGAGACCTTTCGTCCAAGCGCCACAGCCCCCGTCATCATCAACCCAGGGAGGGGAGAAAGCAGGATCCTGCATCTGCCAGTTCTAACACTTTGGTTTTCCATCTTTCTCCTGCTTCTAAACATAGCTGGTGTCTCCTGGGCGCTCCTTTTCCATAGAGGGAGGCTTTCATATGGCTGCCCTTCCTGAAGCTCATCACATTCCTGCAGATGGAGGTCCCAGGACATGCCCCCTCCCACTCACCCTTCAGAATGTACAACCCTGAGGATAGGACTGCAGGGCCAGAGGGTGTGTGGGGACACCTGTGTGCACAGCCCTGAGGATGGGACTGCAGGGCCAGAGGGGGGGGGCACCTGTGTGCAGGTGTTTGCTGCAGGTGGGGAGCTGGGGCCACTGGAGGATGAGGCGATGGTGCTCAGAAGCTTCTTTTCAGTGCATTGGAAACAGGCAGTTTGAAGGTGACACCACCTTCCTGAGCTATGCAGATCTTTATTCATTTACTTACTATTACGTATTTCAACTCACCCTGAACAAACCAATTAACAACAGGTAAAATGTCCACTTAGAATCCTACTGTCGAGTCCAGGGAACTTTTATAAAGAGAATTCCTCAAGTTCTAATTCGTAGGTGAGTAGGGAGTAATATGATACCATGTTTTAGCTGCTTCTGCTAAAAATAAGTCTCTGAAAACCTCTTTCTGTAGAAATTCCCATCGAGGGAGGCTCGGAGAACACTTTCCACCCTCAAGACACTTAATTAACTCCACAGGCGTCCACGGGGACTGTTTGAACCGGAGGCATCTGAACCCAGGAAGGCAGCTCTGGGGCTGGGCACAGGTCCTCCAGGAGCTTTGCCTTCCCCCTGGGACACACCATGATGGAGGCTTGAACATCAGGAGAAATTCTGCAAGAACAGCAGATCCCAGACTGTGTGCCCTTCATATTAGAGGATGACCAGTTGTTTCTCAGCAGCCCCTGCCTGGTTTAGGGTGGCCTGAATGCACCCTGGGGAGAGGGAATGGTAATACCAACTTTTGTCCGCTTGAGGAATACTGATTGAACTCCAATAAAGTGTCCGGCACAAGACCAGCAGCCAAGGAGAAGGCTCTGAGCACAGCAGAAAAAAGTCCCTGCTTGCTGGGAGCTCGTGTGCTGGTGAAGGAAAACAGGCCGACACGCAGGAGATATACACCCTGTTAGATGAGGAGCATGAGGAGACGAGGACAGGCAGGCCGGGGAAGAGGAAGCAGCAGAGTCGGCCTTGGGCAAGGTCGGAAATTTCACAAAGGTACCAAGGAAGGCGGTGGTCACTTTGGCCAAGTTTGTCGGAGACTTTCCCAGGTTGGACACTGAAAGTTCCAGTCCCAGGAAACCCCCCAGTCCCAGGCAAACTGTGGAGAGCAGGGCAGGTGTGTTCTGGGTGCCGCCGTGGGGGATGGGGCACCTGCCATGAGGATGTCCTAGAAGAGCGTTCTGAGCAGCTCTGCACAAACGAGCCCAGGGTGGCATGCTGTTTACTCACTCACTGATGCCATAAAACATACCTGCCTGCGGTTGGGCATGGTGGCTCATGCCTGTAATCCCAGCACTTTGGGAGGCTGAGACAGGTGGATCACAAGGTCAGGAGATCAAGACCATCCTGGCTAACAAGGTGAAACCCCATCTGTACTAAAAATACAAAAAAAAACTTAGCTGGGTGTGGTGGCGGGTGCCTGTATGCCCAGCTAGTTGGGAGGCTGAGGCAGGAGAATCACTTGAAGGTTGCAGTGAGCTGAGCTTGCACCACTGCACTCCAGCCTGGGCAACAAGAGCAAGACTCCATCTCAAAAAGAAGAAGGAGAAGGAGAAGGAGAAGAAAAACCTAAGTAACGTAAGAGGTCAAGAGAATTCCCGAGGAATATAAGAAAATATCAAATGTGCCAAATTTTAAAGTAGTTTGTGCCTCAGCGTTGGTTCCTGTGACTGTGCCCATTAAGCTCAAACCATCTCTGCCTTTCTCTTTGAAACACCAGCACAAAGCACTTCAGCAGCCATGGTGAGACCTGAGGCTGGGGGGAAGGTGGCACTGTCTCTGGTCACATTGCAGAGAGAAGTATGGGGCTCTACAGGAAGGCCGGGGCACTGGGCAGCACCTGCCTTCTTCGGAAGATGTTCTGGGCTCATCCCGAGGATGACCGTCTCTCCTGGGCTCA
>NW_012114433.1:778401-783607 GCF_000951035.1 Colobus angolensis palliatus
CCTGGGCTCATCCCGAGGGTGACCGTCTCTCCTGGGCTCATCCCGAGGGTGACCGTCTCTCCTGGGCTCATCCCGAGGGTGACCGTCTCTCCTGGCTTTCACGCTGCTACAAGTGGCACCTGCAATTCAACTTCCTGAAATGCCGGTGGTGGTGTTTGGTGACTCTCCCAAGGTTTTTTAAACGATCCATTAGAAAACTCACAGGACGAAGTGAAAGTAGCCAGGAGCCCGTGACAGGTGTCCATGTCACTCCGTACTGCACGTGGTGGCCCCGGGGACAAGGCCAACAGGAGACACCTCTGCCCCGGACACAGCTGGCACAGGAGACTGGAGCCACGAGGACGTCTGCCTCCCTCCTCCCTCGCTCCCACAGGCAGGGGGCAGCCAGGCATCGGGGACAGGCGGCCAGACCCCACTGACATGCGTGGCCTGTGAGCACCAGCACCCAGCCATGCCAACCCAGGCTTCCATGTGAGCACTGTCTGAGGGTCCTACGCAGCACCCGCCTGGCCTCCTCCTGCACCATCCCTGGGAGCCTCCGGGGCGGCCTCTGTCCTCGCAGCGTGTTCCGTAGCATGTGGTCCAGCTGGGGCCATGCGTGTCTGAAATGTGTAACAGAAGGCGGTCACCGCCTGATCACACAGCTTCCAGGCGCCAAACCGCCCGCCAGAAGGTTGAAGAAGTCACTCGCCAGTCCCCCTTCAATCCAGACGTCCGGCCTGCAGCAGCACCTCAGGGCACCTTGAAGTGGAGGTTTCAAAGGTGACAGAACTTGTATACAGAATGATTAAAGAGTTTTCAAAACTCAATATCACAAAAGCAAGCAGCCCAGGCTTAGAAAAAACGGGCAAAATATTTCAACACTTTGCCCAAAAAGACATACAGATGGCAAGCACTCACATGACTGGTTATTCTTAAATTGCAAATTAACACCATCCAAGATATAGCTGCACACCTTTGAAATGATCTGTACTAAGACAGATCCTACCCAGTGCTGACAAAGTTATAGAAGAACCAGAACTTTCATATGTCACTAATTAGAAAGTAAAATAAAAAATGAGGTATTGTCTGTCCCTCTTGTCAGACTGGAGTGCAGCGGCACAATTTCAGCTGATTGCAACTTCCACCTCCCAGACTCAAGCAATCCTCCCACCTCAGCTTCCCAAGTAGCTGGGATCACAGGCATGCGCCACCACACCTGGCTTATTTTATTTTATTTTATTTTATTTTATTTTATTTTATTTTATCTTATCTTATTTTATTTTAAGAGATGAGGTTTCACCATGTTGCCCAGAATGGTCTCCAACTTCTGAGCTCAAGCGGTCCACCCGCCTTGGCCTCCCAGAGTTCTGGGATTACAGGTGTGAGCCACCGCATCCAGCTTGCAATCTCTTAAGAAGTTAAACATGTGAGCTGTTGTATGATCCAACTTCTCAGTGCCTAGATATTTACCCAACAGAACTGCAAGCACGTGTCCATACAGACACTGGGCACAGATGTTCATTTTAGCTTTATTTGTAACAGTCAAAATCCAGAAACAACCTAACATCCACGAACTAATGAATGATAGCCCAGCACATGCGCTCAGTGGAGCTCTGCCCTGCAATGAAAGGAACAAGCCATTGCCGCGTGCCGCCTCGTGAGGGGCCACAAAGTCACTGTGCTGAGGGAAAGAATCCAGGCCCACAGAAAAGCACTGACTTTCCACTTCCATTCACAGACGAGAGACATGGACAGAGGCACAGTTAGAATGGGGGTTTTCTGGGGACAAGAGTGGAAGGAGGGTCAGGAAGGAACAGGGTGAAGTTTTAGAGCGAAGGAGATATCACCCTCTTCCCGGCAGGATGGCTTCACAGTTAGACACTGTGTCAACACTTATGACCAAATGACACATGTTAAATATGTGTGGCTTATTGAACGTGACTGTACCGCAATAGTGCTGTTTTTAAAAGTAGCTTAAATAGTAGGAAAAAGACCTTCACACGTTAAAGATGAGGCAACGTACTGCTCACAAATTCAGAGAGAGCCGCCGTGTCATGAGGCGTGATGGGGTCCATGCTGTATGAACTGGCCGCCCCGGGATGCAGCTGTCCATGGCCCACCCCCAGGTCAGGAGCCGTAAGGACAGAGTGTGGTAGGACAGCAGTTCCCTGCCTTGCACAGAGACATTCGGATGAATGCAGGCTCCCCCAGCACCTGGTCAACACTGACTGGTGTCTTATTATTTTTTCCACGCCAAACGCTCTATCTGCGTCTCCGGTGGTAGTAACACCTACGAAGGCCTTCGATAATTTATGAGAGAAACCATGTTGTTCTCTTTGGTTTCCCTCTCTGCGAAGAAGAACAAGGTTCAAATGACTAATCTGCATGGAACACAAAATAATGATAACAATCCTAATTAACAATTTATATTAATAGAGCCTTTTTTCTCAGTAGCTGAACACATGGAAAATGCCGGCTTCTTTTGCAGAGGAGGGCAGGGTTGGTGGCGGACAGAAAGGAGGAGAGGGGAGGTGCCCCTGCAGCAGGAGGAAGGGGGTGCACTGGAGCGGCAGAGAGGGAGGCAGTGCAGCCACGACAGACCCACCCACCCGCCGGCCCGCCCAGGGGTAGGACACTTTTTGACTCTGCAGAAACAAGACAATGGGTAGATCAGGGAGGTGGCCCATTTTTTCAGAAGTCTGGTGGCCTTGTGGAAGCATGGCCTAATCCCCCAGGGTCAACTTTAAAGTAACAGTGATTTTCATTTGTTGCCCAGCGTGGGGCTGTGTGGACAAAACACAGCGAAATGAAGTTTTCAAACATGTAATTGTGCCAGGCTATGGCCAGATTGCCAGGGAGTTCCGTTTTCTCCAACTCTAAAAAGCTGTATGTGCCACCTCTGCCCGTCTGCCCCTGATGCAATGAGGGGGACGGCCACCTCTGCCCATCTGCCCCCCAACACAATGAGGGGGACGGTCACCACTGCCCATTCACCTCTCGATGCAATGAGGGGGATGGTCACCACTTCCCATCCACCACCTGACGAAAGGAAGGGGACAGCCCCACTGCCCTTCCACCCCCCAACACAACAAGGCCCCACAGGTGAGGCACGAATGGCTCTTGGCACATCCTGCCTTGGAAAACAAAGCAATCGCACTTCCATGGCCCACAGGCCCAGAGCAGCTCATGGATGTGCAGAGCCAGCCCTGGAACTATGGTGGCTGAGCTGTCCTTGCCCTGGAGTGGCGAGGGCAGGGGCATGAGTGTTTCATTCTCTAGTTGGTGCTGCCATGTGCCCCACTGGTAGAATGACAACCTGCAAGTCTTGACGTTCTAGCAATTAGAAGAAGGAGCCACCTGTTTAGGGCCTGACCCGAGGGCGTTTGGAAAATGCAACCAGTGCTGTAACTAGCTGTCTCCACACAGACGTCACCCCTTGAGAACCACGTCATCACTGCACCCAGCTTCTCCAAGGGCTGTTGGCATGAGATTGGGTGGTGTGGACCACATCGTGTCTCAGGGGGCCCTGTTAGCTGTTCCGAAGGGCATCCCGGGACACTGTCCTATAGACCTTCCCGAGAGATGTCTCCTTTCTCCCTCAGCTCCTGGCACATCTGCAGACCAGCCATGGGCTCTCCTCCACGGGACTGGCCCGCCAGGCACCCACCATCCCCCAACTTTCCCTGGGCACTCCCCGGAGCCACCCCGGGGCATGGTCTTTGTCTGCTCTGTCACCAAATGCTGGCAGGTGTGGGCTGGACCACCAGCCCCTCGGGTGGAGGGCTGGATCCCAGGACTTCCGACGTGGACGCTGCGAAGCTGCAGCTGGCCAGGTGGTGGCACTGCCGCCCTGAGGTATCTGTGCCCACTTCCACGCTGGCTCCTCGAAGGAGCCCACCAGTCGGCCCCACGTCCCTGGACGTCTTCCTCCTGCCCTCACTGCTCCACCTGTGGTATGTGGCACCCACTGTCATCCTCAGGGCCTGGACATCACCCTCCTGCCCTCACCACTCCACCTGTGGTATGTGGCACCCACTGTCGTCCTCAGGGCCTGGACATCACCCTCCTGCCCTCACCACTCCACCTGTGGTGTGCAGCACCCACTGTCATCGTTAGGGCCTGGACATGAGCCCTCAGCCATGCCCCATGGGGCTTCCCAGCTGCAAAATGCACCGTGCCACTGAGGGCAGCCAGGGAGGCTTCTGTCGCCACTTGGCCTCTCCCCACTGCAAGATAAAACCAGTGCCCGCAATCCTTTCAGGGTCTCGGGGAAACTGTGATTTAAGATCACGTCAATGCGACTTATCTTCCTGGTTCTTGTGGAAATGAAGTTTTCAAACATGTAATTGTGCCAGGCTATGGCCAGATTGCCAGGGAGTTCCGTTTTCTCCAGCTCTAAAAAGCTGTATGTGACACTGTGTGCCAGTCTCCCACCCGCTTTCTCACTGTGAGTGACGCCCTTCTCTCCCTCCTGCTCTCTAAGAATGCCCATTGTGTCCACACTGGCTTCCAGTGGCCTAAAGCATGGTCTATCCATCCCACAGGCCCTGGAGTCCCACGGCCTGCACTGCTGTGAATAATACAGCTTCTCTCCCACAGCCAGCTGAGAAGGTCCCGGTCTCTCCAGGCCGCAGCGCGAGGGCTTTGCTGCTCATGGTTACCATCTGTCCCATCACACGTCTAAGCAAGAAGTCATTGCCATGCGATCCGTCAGCGTTAGTTTTGTCAGCTAAAATAGACTGTGAGGCCCCTAAAGACAAGCCTGAGATGTCTCCTTCCTTCTGTATCCGTCCTACTAGGGAATTAGCGCCACCAACAATGAGGGCAGAAAGAAATAGGACCTTATGGTAGAAGACATTGTGGATGACGAGAAAAGGGAAGAGATGTCAATGTTCAAAAATACACTGAAGCCTCCTATAACCTGAGCCTCGCGCGTAACCCACATGATGGCAGCCAGTGTCGAGAAGGTTCACAAAACCCTTCCTTCCGTAGCATGCACAAAACCCACCAGCCAAAGCAGGAACGACACGTGGCTGTGCGTGAAGCCCCGCGATTAGAGCAAGCGGTACAAAGACCCTCAAACTCCAGAGCAGAGCTGAGATCCAGCAGCCACCCCAGCAGACACGAATAGAGTCACAGGAAGGTGCAGAGCCGAGATCCAGCACCTGCCCCAGCAGACACGCACAGAGTCACAGGAAGGTGCAGAGCCGAGGTCCAGCACCTG
>NW_012114433.1:783677-785984 GCF_000951035.1 Colobus angolensis palliatus
TCCAGCACCTGCCCCAGCAGACACGCACAGAGTCACAGGAAGGTGCAGAGCCGAGGTCCAGCAGACACACCAGCAGACACGGATAGAGTCACAGGAAGGTGCAGAGCCAAGGTCCAGCACCTGCCCCAGTAGACATGGATAGAGTCAACTCCAATATGGGTATGGCTGCCTAGTAGAATTGGTGACCAGATACAGGATCATGGCCATGAGCCACAGGACCTCCTTGTCCCTCCTCCAGTGAGAGAATGAGCCGAACACACCTTCTCTCAACCCACCCCGCCTGTACAAAGGTTCAAATGCACTGGTTCCTGGGGCCACGCTGAAGAAATTAAAAGGAAGTCCACATGAGAAGTGAAACATTCTTCCCAGGGCACTGGACTTGTCTCTCACTGGTCTGGGGGCCCCTGCCTCCTCCAGTAAGATGTTTTTCCAAAACTAGATCAAGAAGACCGAGCGCGGGATGAGCACTCGGCGAGGCTGTTTCCGGGTGTGTCTCACTGCATCACAGAAACCGTCAAACAGGTGTTACGGGGAGGGCATGTGACTGGGAAACGAAAAGAAACTTTGGCTTTTGACGAAGCCAAAGTTGGAAAATTAATTTTCCAATGTGTATTTCCTCTCTAAGCCAGTCTTTGCCAATGAAATGTTGTGATAACTAGTAAATTCTCCCTTAAAACATTTCCCCCTCATGATGTGTACAACTGGCTGAAAGTGGATTCAAGATGTTTAGACAAATGGGCAAAAGTATGTTTTTACCAGGATAATTCAAACCTCGACCTCGCCCACTCCCCGGTTATTCTTGAATTCACACATGCGCAGTATTTTCAGCACACTTTTGAATGAGGAAACCTGGAAATAGGAAAAGTGGCTCTTTGAGTAAATATTTAAATACTTTCGTTAATGCAGAAGAATCAGATAAACTAATTCAGTCTTCAAAATAGTTTTCCTGGAATTATTCAATTTAACTCCTTTATAAAGTTAAATCAAATAATTGACAAATCTCCTTTTTTTTAAGCAGACACCTTCCATCAGAGCTTTTATGGGAACTCTACATATAACATTTTAGAAGGTAAATTTCTAGATTTATCCAAACCCAAATTAGATTTACAAAAATTACCAAAAAAAAAAAAAGTTATTCTTTCCTTGGTGAAACCTTAAAGCTAGCATCCCAAAATAATTTTAAGAGCAGGAATTTTTTTAAAAAATTTAAAGGCGCCATCTTGACGCAGGCGCCATCTTGTCTTAAATAGCGTTTCCCACAAGCAAATCCTGAGAGGGGGATGTGGGAACACATGCTTTAGGAAAGAACCAAGAAGAACCCCCTTCGAGAACGGGGCATGCAGGAGAGGAAGGGGGGCTCTTGGCGAACTGGGTCTCAGGACAAGTCCAGCCCAGAGCACAAAGCCAAAGTGCTTTTGCAGCTCGGACCCTGCTCTGAAATGCCCTGTGGTCAGTGCTGGCCATTGTCTGGGCTGTGGGAAAAGAGGGCCTCCTTCTGCAGGGAAGGTGCCCTCACTGGCCAAGGGCAGGCACCAGAGAGCAGGCCTGGGCCACCTCCATCCACAGCCACACTGTCCCTGGGAGGCCAGGGCAGCCAAGGGCTTCCTCAAGGAGAAGATGCAGGAGTCTGATGGAAGGAGAAATGAGAAGTGGGTAGGAGACCGAAGCGGACATTGAACAGCGTAGTAGCAGGGTAGCAGCAGGGTCACGCACGGAGCATCCTAGGATTCTGAGAGGACACAGCTTGCAGAGGGAGAAGAGAAGGTGTTGAGTGGGTAAGCAAGGCCGGGACCTGGTGGGGGGCACCCTTGGGCCTGGTGCAGGGCGGGAGGTGGCACAGCAGGACTCACACTCGGGGTGGAGGAGCTGAGCACTGAGCACATATGGAAGCCCCTCGACCCTCCCATAAGATGGGAATATCGGAAAAGACACACAGGAGAGGAAGAGGAGGGGCTACTGTTAACGGTTTAAAGTCACTTACAATTTATTCATCACATGCTATGAATTGTTTCAAAAGTCAAAATTCAGTTCGATTCCAAGCCATAAGGAATAGGGAAACTGTTTACATACAAGAGAATATTACCCGAGTCCAAACTGCAATTCAAAGTTGCCTTTTTGCAAAAACGATGAACAAGTTTCCCCCTAAAACATTAAACCTTTAGCATTTAGAAACGTGGGGTGGAGAGCAAGAGGGGGCCCATGGGGCTGCCATGGTTTGAACGTTTATGTCCCTCCAAAATCCATGTTGAAAGGGAATTCCCGAAGTAATACTGTTAAGAGGTGGGGCCCAGGAAGTGATGAGGCCCT
>NW_012114433.1:786269-833769 GCF_000951035.1 Colobus angolensis palliatus
CCCTTATCCACCCTCCCATTCATCCCTCATCCACCGTCCCAATCCTCCCCCATCTGCCCTCCCCATCCACCCTTCCATCTCTTCCCCCGTCCACCCTCCCATCCCACCTGCATACTCCCTCCCATCCCTCCCCAGTCCACCCTTCCATCCATCCCACCACATGAGGACAGGTTCTCATCCCCTCAGCGGGGTCCAGCAAGAGGTGCCATCTTGATGCAGAGACCAAACCCTCACCAACACCAACTCTGCCAGCACTTGGATCTTGGCTTCCCAGTCCCCAGAACTGTGAGAGATAAATTGCTGTCCTTTATAAGTGACCCAGTCTCTGGTGTTTTGTTGCGGCAGCACAAATAGGCAGACAGAGAGAGGAGGCACGAACTGCTTCTCCCGGGCCCGGGGCTGGCATCCTCAATGGAGCTCGATGCTGTGGCCCGTTGGGGAAGGGTCATTTTCAGGGGATCCCTGGTGAGGTGTGCATGGAGCTAGCTTCAATCAGATGAAAATGACCAGCTCTTTCCAAATTTCCTACAGCAAGGCCTACTCATGACACTCAGCTTCAGCCAGCTCTCCTGTCTCTTCAATGTCATGAGGCCACGTAAGACCCCCAAATGCAAAGCAAGAGCGTGGTCTGATTCAGACTCAGACTCCCCTGAACATGTGGAGATACAGGAAGAAGATGGATTGGAGATGGGTTTCATGTGAAAAATCAAAGATTCAATTAAGCTCAAACGGAAAGGAGAAAATTCAAAGGGAAGCCAAAGCTCTTTCCCCCATTAAAGCCTAAGTCCTGGGCTGGGCACAGTGGCCTGTGCCCGCTGTAATGCCAACACGTCGGGAGGCCAAGGTGGGAGGATAACTTGAGGCCAGGAGTTTGAGATGACCCTGGGCAACATAGCGAGACAGTATCTCTGCAAAAAATAAAAAACGTAGCTGGGCACAGTGGGGGGCACCTGTGATGCCGGTTACTTGGGAAGCTGAGGCAGGAGGATCTCTCAAGCCCAGGGGTTTGAGGCTGCAGTGAGCTGTGATCGCGCACCACTGTACTCCAGCCTGAGCAACAGAATGAGACCCTGTCTTGAAAAACAAAACAAAAACCTAACTCCTCTTGGGAAACAATACTCTTTCTACACTAGATTTTTTCTAACAATCTTGTAACCATTTGCTCTCATGATTTTTGCTCTGTGACTTTATTCCCAAATTGTTCTGCAAAATCCTCTGTGATACTCAAATCATGAAACAACTACATAAAAACGATTTTCCCAAGGCATGATTTTCTATCAAAAGATTTGGAGCACGCAGAGTCCCTGACATTAAGCTGCTCCCAGCGTTGAAGAGCCCTCCTGATCTGGAGCAATAAAAGCATTTTTGTTAAAGTTTTTTTGCAAGACTCACTTTGAATGTCTTGCCTTTTGTTGATTGAAGCCATATTTCTGGTGTCATTTTAATAGTTTCTGTGTGCATTTTCATTATCTATTAAACTTGTAGTTTGATTATAGGTATAATGAATAATTTTTCTGTCATTTACATTCTAAAAGAAGTGCATTCATGAAATAGCATGCAATCTGACTTCACCATAAATTCTCTTCTTCGACATTCATTTGGTCAGATTCACAAAGGCTTAATGTCAGATTATTATTTCTGGCATTCACTCATCAGCACCTCCCCAAAAAACCCTACCTTAAGATGTGATTCTCTGATACTCATACCACAAATAATTATCATGACATCCACTGGCTGATGGAGGCTTTTCATTTTGTTCTTCCGCAACACATTTAGTCAAATGTGGGTACCAATTGCAAGATCACAGAAGCTGTATTTTTTGCTTCAATGGGAGCATATACTCTCACTCAACAGTACTAAAGATTTAGTAGATGCAAAGGTGAGACTTACAAGGTCCACTTCAACCTACAGGGCTGAGCTATACAGCTGCCCTTCCACGCACCCCCAAGATTTCAACCTATTGCCTGAGAGGTTCACTGTGGCCTAAAGTGAAGTTACATTAAATGACTGCATAAAATAAAGTATCCACCAAATACCTTTTCTTTCTGGGTGAGATTCTTTATCTGCAAGGCTGGACTCGGCGTGCTCAGGGGAATGAGTGGGTGGGTCTGTATGAACGGTGAGCCTCCAGGAACGAAGCTTCTCCGTGGATTTTATCTTTTCCACTTCGTATTTGAATCTGAATGTACTGATGGGTGATCATTTGGATGCAGAGTGCAAGAATCCACTCATTCTTCACTTCTCTCTCCTGCAATAATGGCCACCCACCCATGCACACGCGACATAAAATACAAAATAATAAATATCAGTAGTAAAGAAAAATATTAACTTTCCTTAAATGCTAGCTTTTCTTGTATATTTTTCCTAAAAATGCAAACTTCTCTTTATAGCTTATGTAAAAGTCCCAGAAAATGTTAAGCAAAGTTTGAAGGGGAGGATCTTTTTTTCCCACCAAACACCGCCCCCTCCCCACCTCCATCCCTCCTTCCCCACCCACAGAAACTGCCTCGGTCGCCTGGAGCCTGGGGCAGAGTTTAAAGGAGCGAATACCCAGAGGGAAAAAGAGCTCCCCTACACTCCAGGAAGGTTCGAAGGTCCTCCCGAGGAAAATCAGCCTGGAATACTCACCCTGAAGGTTATGGGCAGGCAAGGAAGGCCCTGTCCTTCCAAACCCACTGTGGCTGGAACGGTGGGGAGAGCTGTGTTCTCCTCTCAGGAGGCGGCGTGGTGCTGCCCGCTGCTGTGGTCCGTCCATCAGCCCTGGAATTGGACATTAATTAGCACTTTATTTGCTGTTGTGCTCCTTTTTCTGCAAATATTTCCTCTGGGGCCACAGCAGCCATTTCCTGCCCTTTCATCTTTCCCCACTCGTAATTGAACCCTGGGCCTCCTCACCTGGGGATGCTGAATAGCCGGGCGGGGGTGGGAGCTTGAAGGGAGGCCCGTCTTCTCTCTGATCACAGCAAGAGTGAAACCTGGGCGAGGGGGCTCCTGGATAAAAGGAACAAAGTTGAGATGTGACAAACTGAATTCCGCACGCTGCATGTTTTTAAGCAGGGGAAGCTTAGGAGCTTGGCGTTTTCAGTTTGGGAGGCGTGCACACTGGCGGCTGTGCAGTGCTAGTAAATGGAAACAGTGAACAACATGAATGATGTGACCACTGCGTCCCAGGCCCACTCCCCACGCCCCGTCCACACTCAGGCGGCCTGGCCTCAGTTGTTTCCGAGAGGAGACCCAGGCTGAAAGTGCTCAGGGCGTCCTCAGAGACGGCGCGGCTCTCGGGGTGGCGGCAGCTGGCTTTTTGGACCCAGGAAGTTGAACCCAAAGTTACACTGGCCTCGAAATGAAGGAATAAATAGCTCCTTAAGAAGCGCGCAGGGTCACGGCAACCACGCAACTGTCAAACACAGTGGAAGCAAACCCACTCCACAGACGCACACCCGTCACGCGGGCTTCCGGGCTTGCAGGGGGAGGGCCACAGATACATGCTCTGTCTCTGGTCCATGAAGGCAGGTGGTCCTGTGTCGTACCGGGAGCTCCGAGGGTCCTCATGCGTCCTCTGGAAAACAGAAAACAAAACACGAAGGCACTGGGTTCGCGGCGACCGGGTTTGATATCACACCCTCAAGTTGTATCCAAGAGTGTTCACACGGGTAAATGCCCCAGTGTTCATTCCAGGTCAAATAACTTATTAAACCAGCTATGAAAAATGCCAGGAGATGACCCCTTCTCATTCTGAAGACATCCAATTCAGGTATGAAGAGAGCGTCAGAAATAGAACAGAATGTGTTTCTTGCTTCATCTCCCAAGCATTCCCTCCCAAACACAAAACGTGGAGGGAATTCAGGGAGGCAACTCCGCCAATCATTTTATTTAAACACGAAAGCTTGCAAGAACCACCGCTCACCAAGGAGGAGAAAGTTCTCATCAATCATATTAACCACTATGATTTCAATGTGGAAAATTTCATAGTGAATACGAGTTTATGCGGTGCCTCTTTATCTCCTTAGATCTGAAAACAGTTAAGAAACTCCAGTAAAGGTTTATTTTTCTTTTGATCTTAGCCTTAGGAAATAAGCCATATGTAAGGCCATTCCCGTCGGAGGGCTCACGAATTTCCTCATCTAATACAGTTCTGCCAGGGGAAGTCTGCATGAATTATTATATTAACGTAAAAGTAGTAAACACTTTTGTGCTGCGGTTTGCGTGTTTGGCCCCTTCCACCACCTACTTGTGAGACACCGCCCCCCACTCTCGGGAAAGCACCCCCACTTCTCTGTCAGCACAGCAAACTTCTCCGGAGAAGCCGGAGTGCACGCGTGGAGCTGCTGCCCCCGGCTTCTCCACGGTGGGTCTGTTCGAGCCCTATCTGCTCTGTTAGGCTGGGTGCTGCAGCCCCCACCAGCCCCTGAGGTCCTGCTGCGGGTCACCTCTCAGGATGGATGCTGTCACACCAGAATCCATGCCCCGTGCTACAGACAGAGCCGTGTTTCCCAAAGAGATGTATGGACGTCCTACCCACGGTGCCAGGGATATGACTGTTTGGAAACAGGGCCATCAAATGCCATCAGTGAGTTAAGACGAGGCCACAGTGGAACGCCAGGTGAGTGGCGATTTCATGACATGAGGGAAATGTGGGCGCAGACACGGACACCGTGGGAAGATGCAGAGGCAGAGCTAGACTAAGGCTCCCACAAGCCCTGGAGCTGGAGGACCAGAGCTGGGGGAGGCAGGGAAGGGTCCTCCCTGGAGCCTCCAGAAGGAGAACGGTGAGGTTAAACGTCTGTGGTTTAGACCGTCTGGTCCGTGATGCTGGGCACAGCAGCCCCAGACTCCTCATGCCCTGCCCCAGGCACTGGTGCTCCTCTTGGGCCTCCTCTGGGAGCTGCATCCCGGCAGAGTCTGTGCAAAGGTGCCACAGGACCACTCCCCATCCATAGTCACAGTGTCTCCAGCGACACATGCGTTTGTGTCTGGATGTCTCTGTTCAGCCTCAGTCCCAGCTCTTGGCGAGGCTCGGGGGGTCTCCAGTAGTTAATGCTACATCCAGTGCAGAAGAGCCTCTGCCAGGACGCAAGCACATGGAGTGACACGCTGCGGCCCAGCTTTCCCGCTTCCTAGCAGCTCACGCAGCTAGCGCTCTCCAGCCCTCATGCACGTGGACCCTGGTGGGACCGGCCTTTCTGTGCCACTGTTCCACCACCTAGGCTCAAACCACAGCCCCCACACCCCTCCCAGGAATCCCCGCCATGGGGTCAGCTCCTGAGGGCCCCGTTTGTGTCTGTCCACCCCTCAGCAGAAAGTCAGGCCACACTGGTAAACAATTGCCAAACTGAACCACAGTCCTTAGATGCGGGGCCCACCCTAAGTCTAGGCCTCTCCTTTTCTTATGAGAACACTGGTCCTTAGATGCGGGGCCCACCCTGAGTCTAGTATGGTGTCTTGAAATTCTTAACTCATTAAATCCTCCAAAACTTTGTTTTCTAATCAAGTCATATTCTCAAGTTACAGGTAGACCTGAATTTGGAGGGGATACTGTTAAACTGTCACAGGACTTAAGGAAGATTCTGAGTTCTGAATGCAGAGAGCTGCGTTCTGAGCTAACATTCTTTCCCCTCTACACCTAACTAGGAAGAGCGTTTACCACTTGGTAATTATCTGCCGGTTTCCAGGAACAGTGCTAAGCCGTTAGGTCTGTCATCTCATTTAATCCTCATGATAACCCCAAAAGGAGGCATCACTGCCCCTCTTTCATAGAGCAGAAAACTGAGGTTTAGAAAAGTTAAGTTACAGGTAAGTGGCAGAACAGGAATTTTAACCAGGCCTTAACCTCTGCAGCAGGCAGCCTCTCTTTGAATAGAAATGAAGGAGACCCCCTGAAGAAGACCTAGGGCCTGAAAAGATGTCACCAGTCACAAGAGATCCAGCGCCTTCGGGGTCCCCGGGAGGATGTGCTCCCCGTCTGCAGAGGGCTAGACCCTGGCAAAGGCCGAGGAGGGCCCATGGAGCCCCAGCCTGTGAAACTGTACTTCCTGGCCTTGTGTTTGAGATGACGGCTGCCTGATATGGCTAATGAATTTTACAATCGAAAGCTAAAGTGAATTAGCTGTAGCAGATGTTTTTACTCTGGGAACTTCCAGACCTTTCTGGCCATTCATTTATCCTTCAAGGGGATAAAACTTTCCCCCTCTATTATGTGTTGTCATTGGAGCATTGCACAACTTTATCAAACTTTTTATTCTGGAAACTGAATTAATTTTCTGCAAGGGGTTTTTTGTGTGGCTCTTTAATCACATTTACTGGGGAACATGTGTACGGAGGGCTGGAGAGCCGATTATGGCTTCCAGAAAGGCCACTTTCAAAAGGAGCTTGCCCTCGCTCCCAAGGCCTCCATCTGAAGGTCCCCGGGTTTTGTGAAGAGGAAAAAATTAATTACTATTTTAATAACGAAGCCAGGCCTGCTGAAAATCCTCTTAGAGAGGAGCCGGGTGATGTAATGGCTTGCAGGGGGGATATTGAAAGCGCTGGCCACACAGCCTGCCCTGGCCTCCCTATTCATCCCCTGTAAGATGATACGGGCTGCCGGGTCACACATTAGGGAATTAAAAATATAATAATAACACTTGTTTCTTGGGGAGGGGAAAAGTTGTGATCCTGAGATAACAGGTTGGCAGAAATTCACTCTCAGGCCTCCCTCCATCTCTGCCGGACGCTCCAAGCAGAGGAACAGGAAATTGGAGCCCTTCTCTCTCTGGAGGTTGGCTCCAGAAAGCCCCCGAATTCTGACGGCCGCCAACTGAGCACCCCCAGGACAGCAATGCACGAGCTCTCAGCAGTGCTGAGACCTGGGGGACCCGGGGTGCAATGGGTGGCTCCTGGGTTTGTGTCTTTCCAGGACCCAGGAGGGGACTGGACTTGTATTCCCGTCTTTAATCCTCCATACACATCATCTTTCTGGCTTCTAAAGGAAAAACTTGAGCTTCAGGTTTTTTCTTTCTTTTCATGTTTTCTTTTCTTTTCTTTTTTTTTTTATGACAGAGTCTCACTCTGTCACCCAGGCTGGACTGCAGTGGCACAATGTTGGCTCACTGCAATCTCCGCCTCCCAGGTTCAAGCGATTCTCCTGCCTCAGCCTCCCGAGTAGCTGGGACTACAGGCGCCCTCCACCACGCCCAGCTAATTTTTGTATTTTTAGTAGAGACGGGGTTTTACCATGTTGGCCAGGATGGTCTCCATCTCTTGACCTTGTGGTCCACCCGCCTCGGACTCCCAAAGTGCTGGGATTACAGGCATGAATGTTTTGTTTTATTTTTCCTGAAAAGTGAATATTTTGCACCAGAATTCTAACTCGGGACACTGTTATTGCTATTGTTAATTCTACACTGTCTTCTTCACCAGGCAGTGGCCATGTCAGCAAAGTGAGGGCAAGATCTCAGCCAGCGAGTGCCGTGGAACTCGGATCCGTGCAAGCTCCTGCCATACTCTCACCGATACGGATACGAATGCTAATGCTCGGGAAGCAGGTGCAGAGACAGTAAGGCAGACTCTGTCGGTCATGCAAGACAGCCTGCCACCAGCCTGCCTCTCTGTTCTTTACTCAAATTCTCCATCGTTTGCTTTTTTTCTCCTTGCTGCCTTTCTGCTCGTCTCTTCTCCCTGCCTTTTCCTCTCCTGCCTCCGTATTCAGAAAGCATGTCCCTGGCACCATGTTCAGTCTGCACTCAGGTTGGAGGCAGCTAAACCCTGGGCCCTGAGAAACACACAGGACCAGGTACAGGACACGTGGAAGGTGGTGCCCAGCCAAGGAGGGTTCTAATTTTAGATACATTCTACCTAAGGAAGAAAGGAACTGCTAAAGATCACTGCTCTGTGTGTGTGTGTGTATGTGTGTGTGTGTGTGTGTGTGTATAAAACCTGTAAAGGAAATGTACATCTAATCAAAGAATCCGGAAAGAATCTCAGGGCTGGAGTAAATGGCATGTTGATGACTATTCCGCGAAATCACATGATAGCAAACTATATAAATAAATGAGTGGGCATCATCTTGAAATGTTTTACAGAAAGTCAGAAATGGAGGTGCTCACTGCAGAGACCTATGAGTAACCGAGAAGGGCACCTGACATGGCTGAGAAGTGCAGATGCTGATGTCATAAACATGCCGATTACTTTAAAGCAGCAAACAGATGTGCATGTGAAGCATCCCTAGCACCGCAGGCAAGGGTGGACGTCAGTCTGCACAGCTGTGGCCTTGGTCTGAGGGCGACATGCACGGCTTTTCTGTTCTCCATCCCCGTCGGGAGCCCCAGCCGGCATTGGGATGCTCAGAGCTATGGATGTGGCTGATTTGCAGGCGGAACATGAGCACAGTGGCCTCGATTTCGGATGCAGTCACCAGCAGCAAACACAGGAGCAGGGAATGAAATCATTAACGTGTGCAAAGCAAAGGGGACCTGGATGGAGCTGAGATGTCTCCAGTGCCAGCTCGCGAGCAGGAGGGGCTTCAGCTCCTCGTTAGGGACGGGACAGGGTGGGCTCTTAGTGGGAAAGTGTCAAGGGCAGGCCGGCAGCTCTGACGATGGCCTCCTTACAAGCGAACAAAACAAACCACCCTCCCAGGCCTGAATCTCCACTCGTAACTTCAAAAGGATCCTGGTCTCCTTCCTGATCCGCATGGGTTAGAGCAGGTGTCCCCAGCACCCGGACCATGGACCAAAGCTGGGCCACACAGCAGGAGGAGAGCCGTGGTCAGGTGAGTGAGCAAAGCTTCATCTGTATTTACAGCTGCTCCCCATCCCTCCATCACCGCCTCCCGTCAGATCAGGGATGGCATCGAATTCTAACAGGAGCATGAGTCCTGCTGTGATCTGCACATGGGAGGGATCCAGGCTGCACCCCCCTCATGAGAATCTAATGCCTGATGATCGGTCACTGCCTCCCATCACCCCAAGATGGGATCGTCCAGGTGCAGGCAAACGAGCTCAGGACTCCCACTGATTCTACATTATGATGAGTTGTAGAATTATTTTATTATATATTACAGGGTAATAATAACAGAAAGAAAGTGCACAATCAATGTAATGAGCTCGCATCATTCTCAAACCACTCCCACCCCCAACCATGGAAAAACCGTCTTCCATAAAACCAGTCCCTGGTGCCAAAAAGGTTGGGGGCCGCTGGGTTAGAGGCCCCTCTCCCTCTTGGTGACTGTCAGTGTGCACTTAGTTTTTGAGAAATTTCTGATGAATCTCTTAACCACCCCATCAGATAATTCGACTAGATTTCACCGTACAAGATAGGTGTCTAAACACAAATATACACACAAGACAAAGCTTAGAAGGAATCCTACCATTCCCTTGTTCTTTATCTGCCGTTTTAAAACTACTATTGCTGTGGTTCATGATTTTTTTAATTAAATAAAATTAAAAAGTGACGGTTTTGTATTTACAGGAATGAAATTTGGAGACTGGCCAACTGCCATTGTGTGACATTGGGCTCCGGTTCCTGGATCCCCTTCTCTGTATGAAGTCTTGTATGCTTTTTAAAGTAGAGGTCAGAATGCATCCGCCCACTCCCTGGAGGCCTCACGTGGCTATTTCACCTCCCTGGAGTCACCAGCCCATTCCCAGATAGCAGTTCACACAGGAAGCACCGTCTGCCCGGAGAACTCACACATGGGAAGCAAACCCCAAGGACACAGGCGTCTGGCATCCTCAGCCCCTTCCCTGCTCATGCTCCTGCCTCACTGCACCTTCTCCCATCCCTTCCTGACACCCTACTTTCTGCAAAGTGAAAACTGTCAGAGCCTCATCCTCAAGGCAGACCGCCTTGCGAAGGAGGCAGTGGAGGTGTTATGGGGTTGGGAGGGAAGGGGTTGGAAATGGATAGAGAGAGGATTTTTAATGCAGTGGTTTCTACCTTTGGGATGGCAAAGCCATCCAAACAACAAAGTATCCCCCAATTCCCACCTATGGAACCAGCACATTGCTGTCAGATCAGGGACGGCATCGGATTCTAACAGGAGCATTTCCCATGGCCGTAAATGAGGCATGCACACCCCACCCCAGGACACACTCCCCTCCTCACGCGCCTGCTGCTCCTGACCTGGGTGTCGGCACTGCATCCTCTCCCGAAGATGGATTTCCGAAGATGGGCACCAGAGCAGGTGTCCTGGAGGAAAGGCCAGGCAGTGGACGTGAGGCCCATGTCACCATAGGGAACTCAGTGGACGCTGTGCCTGGACGCCCAGCCCAGCCACCCAGGAGCGCAACCCTTGAAGAAGAAGAAGGGAGGGCAGCCGGCCTGCATGCCTGCCTGGCAAACTCGGTCCCTGTCCAGCAGCTTGACAGGTCACCAAGCTGTTTAGGTCTTGGAAGCTTATTCATCTCTCGATGAGGAATAGAATACACTCAATCCAGTCTGCTGACAGCAGTTGCCCCGGGCTCCCCTCTCCAGAAGCCCCGAACCACCACAACAAGCCTTCGCAGAGATGGTGAGGCGGCCCCCACATCAGACGGACAGGATCACAGACCGGGAGGGCAAGGCAGGCACAGTTTCTCCTCTGGTGGACAATGCGTCCATCGCTCCACACAATCAGAGCCCAAAGCCCGGCTCCAGGGCCTTCTGAGCAGGGTTCCCCCACCATGGCCACAGCCAAACCCACCTGCCACTGGCTTATGAGCTAAGAATGACTTTTACGTTTTTAAACACATGGAAATATGAAGGGAAGAAGACTATGTCATGATGTGGAAATCCCACCAGTTCAGAATCCGGCTGCACAGATGACCTCCTGTTGGCCACGCCGCATGTGCGGCTATCTCTGCTCTGAGGCAGAGGTGAGTGGCTGTAGCCGAGGCCACAGGACCGGCCATGGCCACATCTCAGCTCTTCAGCCCTTTACAGAAAGAGGGTGCTGACCCTCTGCAGGTCCACCACACTCTGCGACCCCAAATACACTCAGACTTTGGAATGGACTACCCTGGATGTTTCTCACACCCACAGTTTGAAACCCCCAAAACTGAACTCTAAAGCAACACCTGCCGCAATTAACCGGGCAGGAAGCTGGGTAGGTAGCTCTTCTGGTTGGACGCACAACCTCCTCTCCTCTCCTTCAACTCCTGCTCTTCCCTCAAAGCCGAGAGCCACTTGACTCTGGAATGGGAAGAAAACGTATCTGACTAACAAATGGGGAAGTTTTATTAGCTGTTTATAACCTGTATTTTTTTTCTGAATTGCTAAAGTTAGCATAAAAGAGACGTGTCACAGTGATGAGAGATCTCCCAGTCACGATTATGAATTCCGTGACAGCACATTTGCCTTGATATCAATATGTTTTTTCATGAATTGCAAAGAAAAGCAGGTGTATAAAAATAAAACTCGCATAAAATATAAATTATCATCGTGCAAGTTAATTCTATACCCTCGGGATACAATAGCTCACGCACTTTATATTTGCAAAAATGTTTGTGAGTTACTTTTTGAGACTTATTTATTTATTTCTCTTTATTTAACATTGTTTCCTCACTGAGAGGACTCTGAGATAGTCACCTTATTTCCATAACTGTCCCTGGGGGACAACAGTCATAAAAGGCGTCTGTATTAACCTCGATATCCCAGGTAATAGAATGCAGAGCGTGTCGTCCCGAATGCGCAGACACTGCAGGCAGGCCTTCTCCTTCGAGGGGCTGGTAAAGGAAAAACGGAAACAAACACTCTTCCCGATCAGAACTGGCACCTCCGGTTCTGTGCCTCTGCTCCTTACGGTGATTGATGTCTAAGAGGTGGGAGCGCCCACCTGCTACGGGCACTGTTTCTGTTGTTACATCAGAAATGCCCTAATTATTGTAATGGATCCATTTCTGTGTTTGAGATCATTTTCCATTTTGTCTCTATGGAAAACAGAAGAGTTGGTAAGCCCTCGGTGACCACATTCCCTTCTGTTTTACTCTGCAAAGGATTGAAGACTCTTCAGGAACTTTCCAGGGAATCATCCCCCAATACAGGGGTAGCCACCAAACATGGTGCTGGCCGGAGCGTCTCAGCTGCCAGCACTCACTGGAGAGTCCGGTTAACAGGCGGCCTCCAGTTCGGCGGGTCTGGGTGGGCCTGAGCAGGTGGGGCAGGTCCCAGGTGACAGTGATGGGGAGGCTGTGCCCAGGGACCAGCAGGGACCCAGCTGCTGACAGCTATCCAGGTGTGGTCCCAAGATTCAACTCACCCCTCCCCCCACCGCCCACCCCAGAGGTTCGAGGCTCTGATGCTGCTGCCCCTGAGCCCACCTCTCCTTCCTCCTCAGTGCCAAGATTCTGCTGAAATGCTGCCTTCTGGACTTCCCCAGCATCCGCACCCAGAAGGAAGGGCTTGTTTCTCCCAATCTCAGCCCTGCCCCTTCCACACTGTGAATGACCCCTGCGTCTGCCATCATCTCCCTGCCACCCTGCCCCACCGCCCCACCTAAGAGGAACTGGAGGAAGAGGTCATGATTTAGACGTTATTTTCTGGTCTAGGGAGCTTCTCAGTGGACGTCCAGCTGAGTGAATGAACGTGGCTCCAGAAACGTCACCGAGGAAGTTGCCTCCACATTCCGCCTCCCACTTGGCAGCAAATTCTCACAAGTCTTACCTCCCACCTTTTGCAAAATATCCGTGCCAAGCCTGGATGATTTTTATAGCTGAGACCATAGCAAGAACTCGGGACCCTTACCAATCTGTCCTCCTCTCTCTGGACACAGAAAGGCTGTGTTAGACGGGTGCTGCGTGCCCCGCTTCTTACCCACGGGCGGTGGAGGCAGAGTTCACACCTGTTACCCCGGAGCCGACTGTGACTGTGATGCATGACCTGCAGGCTGTTTTCGCTGGTCAGTCCCCTAAGGGGAAGGACCCAGGGCCCAGCGTTAAAGATGGTGCCCCACCCCCTGCCCCCGATCAGAGGCGCCAGGATCCTGGAGCCACTGAGTGTCAGGGAAGACCCAGAACACCGAATCCCGCTGTAAAGAAAGAAGTTAACCCAGAGAACTGAGTCACCGAGGTGTGGACAATGCCCAGGGCGGCCGCTGGCAAGTTCTACCCCAGCCAGGTGAGATAAACGCTTCGCGCCACACTCCTGATCTTAGAAAACACTTCATGTGTTTTCCAAAAACCTGACTTACGTCCTCTGCTTCTATTTTCGGATGGAGAGACAGTGAAGGTGCTCTGTCACCTCCTTCTAAGCAAACCCACCATTCAATTTCGTTTCCAAAAAGGACAGAATCTATACTTTTTACCAAAGAGGCACAGTTATAAGATAATATGACTGATCTTTTCATTAATTGGATTTTCTCTGAATATTATGCCTTGGGTACTTGGCACAGAAATAGGAATACTTGGAAACCCTCGTCCGAATGTCTGGAGCTCAGGTTTTCTGCCCTGTCGGTAGCATCGACCACACCCTCCCTGTGCCGTGTGGGATTATTGTATTGGAATAGATTCCTTAGCAACAAAATATTTTTTGTGGATCCTGTAGCATCTCGCTGCGCTTTGATGCTTGATAAATATTTAATTGCCCATACAATATCAGTTCTGCTAGGATATACTGTTCATTAGTCTTTTTATTGAGAGTGCATTTCTTAATTATATTGATCACTCATATCATGTGAACGATAATTGGTTCTTTCTTCTGACCATATATTTTTAATGAAGTGCTTTTGACCTCTTTGTAACGGCAAAGTATGTCTTCCAGATAAAGTGTATCACTTACAGTGTGATGCCTGCCTCCCATCCTTTGAATATTGTAGATCCAGACTTGCAGTTTGAGGATTATTCGTTTGTGTATCTATCAGGAAACCTGTCTTGGCAATCGGGTGCCACCCTGTTCATGGCAACAGAATGAAGTAGTAACAGCTATCGTGGTTTTCAGGTGAGCGCTGAGCACACACCCACACGGCTCCCAAACCCTCACCATTGGGCCCTACGGCTTTGTTCTTCATGGCTACATGGCTGCTTCTCCAGTCCAAGGTCAGACGAAAAGGCACAAGCTGCAGGCACGAGCAACGTGGGGCAGCTTCGGAGTCCACTGCCGAAGGCAGGACTTCACCTCTCACAGTTTCCTCTAACCAGTGTCATGAGGGGGACTGGGGTCTGACCGCCTCCTCCAGGGCCCTCCCCTCGGGCTCCCCATTTGGGCTCCCCCCTCCAGAACCCCCTCTGCTCCCCACCTCAGGTTCCCCACCTTGCCTTGGGCCCCCACCGCCAGCCCCTGCCTGAGGTTGTGCTGACCACCTAGGTCTAGATCAGCTGAATTGAATGGCAAGGACACCTGTCCCCCACCACCCGTCCCTCCCCACCACACACAGGTGCATCTGGGCTCTGACTGCCCAGCCGTGGAGGCCTCATCAGCCCCCAAAGTCCTGAGAGAGTCGGCGTTGCTTTCACGGGACCCCATGCCTGGGAGCTGTCACCACCTTGCCCCAGAGTCATGTTGCTGGCCGACCACTCGGACACGTGCCTGGCTCAGACCAGAACCCCCAGAGGGCTGCGCCTCTCTCCGTGACCGCAGCCAACACCAGCCTACCAGCCGCCAAATGTGTCCCTCAAACTACTTGTTGAAGTCCTAACCCCCAAGGTGACGGTGTCAGGAGGCAGGGCTTTGGGAGGTGACAAGGTCGTGAGGGTGGCGCCCTCAAGGAAGGGATGTATCCCCCTGGAAGGAGGGCCCGTGGTTCACCACCACACAAGGCACAGCGAGAAGGAGCTTCCGAGAGCCAGAAATCGGGCCCTCGTCTGCCGCTGACCTGCCAGGGCCCTGATGCTCAGCCGGATCCAGATGCTCGGCCTCCAGAACAGCGAGAACTAAATGTCTCTGTATCTTGGCCACCCAGCATGTGGCATTTTGTCATAGCAGCAGGCATGGACTGGGACACAGGGCCCCTCAGGACCGCCTCTGCCTGTGGGCTGGCACCGTGGACTCTCCGTGCCCGGGACCGACTCGGCCTGGCCAGGTGGAGCCCAGCCTTGCTCTTTTCCTGCCCTCTTTACTTCCCTTTCCTGACCTGAGGACACACCCTCAGAATATCCTGAAAGCAGGTTCTCTGCTTCCACAAACGCAACCTAAGGGATTCAGGGACCCATGGGTCCTGGGAACAGGTGCCAGGATCAACCCAGGAGGGTAGAATAGCTACAGGCCCTGTCGCCCCTGGGGCAGGAAGTTTACTCAGATCTCCTGCTCTGTTTGACTGATTTGGGGTGAACTGGTGCAGGATTTCTAGAATTTCAGAAGTATGAGGGGGAAAATAGTAAACACAGAGGCTGCAGAGTTGGGGGCTATGGCCAGAACCCACCCGTCCACTGAGGACACAAGGAAACAGATCCCCTGGTCAGAGACCCCAGCCTCCAGCTGCAGGAAAAGAATGCCTCCCCAGGCAGGTGCAGGTCAGACAGGAGGGGGTCGACCACAGGGGGAAGCCAGCAGTAGGCGTGAGCCCACCTGGCAAAGTACTCATGAGAGGAGCCTTGTGACAGCGACAGGGCCAGTCACAGGCCCAGCCTAGGCCCCACCCACCAATGCTGAGCAGTCACCACCAAGACAGGAGGCCCGACCCACCAGCCACAGAGACCTGCTCCTAGAGCCCCAGAGCCCCAGCTCTGAGTCGCTGGCACAGAGCCATCTTGGGCAGCGTCCGACCAGCCACTTCTTAGCAAGTCACTTCTAGGGGCCCCGTCCCACCCCAGAAGGACACCGTTTTGTCCTGGCCAGCACTGAACATGGACTCTGGGTACAGCCTCAGCCATCACCACTGCCTGAGCATCTGATTATCACCCCAGTGTCAGCAAAGGAGCTGCCAGTAGGGGGGCTCCTGACCTGGGACACCCCGTCCCACCACCGGCCCCTCCAGGGTGCCGAGCTGACGGGCAAGGAGTGGTCTCTGGAAGATGCAGTGTGGGCCGTGGGAGTGACACAGAGACGGGCACTTTCTGGAAGGGCAGAGAGAGACCCCGCTGGAAGGGTTCATACAGACAGCCTGATCCTGTTGGATGCTGATTTATTAACAGAAAACTTCCACCTCTGCAGAGCACTCTGAGAACAGAAGTTTACGTAGCAGGGACCTGGTGTCCTTGGTGGATTATCCTCAGGTTTACAGAGAGCAGCGGAAGTGGGAGGTCAGGAAACACGGAAGCAGATGCCGTCCTGACCGCAAGCTTTCCGAGAGAGGAGACGGGAGCTGGGGAGTCCGGGCCTCGCTCCTGCGGCGTCCGGTTTGTTTTGAATATGTCCCTTCCTGACAGCCGCCTGCCTTCAGACCTCTTCTGGTGGCTGTTGGGTGACCACACCCATGTGAACAAGTGTGGACACCTGCGCAAACCACACCAACTTTCCATGGTCCATCACAGAAAGGCTGATGTGGAAAGGGGAAACTGCTTTTTCTCGTTTCCAGATGTCTAAATGAGACTGATATCCCATCTGAATACATGACCTGTTCCCAGATGACAGGCCCTGGGAACACCAGAAATAACGTGGAGGCGACAGTGACTCATCCCGTCTCCGGCAGAACACACCAAAGGCACTGGCCTCACCGCATCTCCCAGAGTGACCAGGATGGGGATGCTGCAGACTTCACACAGAACCAACGCAGCATGCCATGTCAGCACCACGGGCGGGGGTTTGGGAATTGCAGGCCAAGTTGGAGAATCATTCTTTTCAAGACAACAGCAAAAATAAGAGAAATGGGAAGTTACCACTTGACAGGCACTGTGCGGAATGCTTTGTGCAAATCATCCCACTTAATCTGCACCATGATATAAGCTACAAATGTGAATAAAGATAATAATTGTTCTTAGCACCAGAGTCCAGGTAGGGCCTGGGAGCCCCTCAGGCAGGGAAGGCTCCATCTTCTTAGGAAAACAGACCAGCAAAAAAGCAGCAGGTTTGAGACTCTGCCCCTGCTACAAAGGCTGCCGATGGCATTCAGGTGGCAAACCAAACTCACTCAGGTGGGCCTGAGAAGGAAGACCACCGACACCGTGACTCCTGTGGCAACGGAGCCATGCAACAGCGATTTAATTTGGTCTTCAGAAGGACTGTATGAACAGCGATTTCGTCTGTGCAGCACACTTACAAAACAAAACTTAGACGGCAGGGAAGGATGTGCATGTGAGGAGTGCCCTTTGAGACCCTGATCATCACCACCCAGTGTGTCTTATGTGACTGCAGAGCACGATCTTAGAAGCAGGGGGATGAAGCAGGGCTGTCAGCGAGCAGTTATGACTGGCGGAGAGAAACTGCTTCTTAAGCTCTGTGTGGGCTGGGGCAGCATTTGCTCAGAGCCCACTCCCCTAGGCCGGCACAGAGTAGGAGCCTCCTACCAGAGTGTGAAACAAAACAAATCCAAACATCAGCGAAGGCAGACAGGGATGAGGCAGCCATCTCTGTTTAAAACAGAACTATCCAGATGCCACTTTAGACTTTTTTATCTGAGGCACATCAAAGCAAGGAGCTCATTTCTTTCTCCAGTAAACATTATCTGTTGTTTACTAACTGCAAGGCGCAGAGCTCCACCTTAGAGATGGGGTGGAGAGAAAATTCAGACCCAGCTCCTCTCCCCTCTGCTCATGATCCTGTGTTTGGCTACCTTAGGATTCTGCTTTTTTTTTCACCTAGGTAAACATGGAGAAAGTTTTTAAATGCTGGAGAGAACTGAAAGAAGGACCTCAAAAATACGAGTGCAAATGTTCCCTGAAAAAGTGTGAATACTCACACAGATGCAACTGTAAGTATCTGGATTCTCTACCGGCTATGTTACATACTATTCATGGGAAAATAAAACAAAAAATACTCAGGAGTGGAAATATGGTCTAATTTTTCCATCATGATTGATTAAACATTAGAGAGAGGAAAGTGTATCTTTACTGGTATACAGATTGCACCACTAAAACTATAACACCCGACTGAGAAAGAGGAATTAGGTCAATCACTTGGACTATTTTTAAGAAAATAAGAATTGACTATATGATTTTTAAAAAGTATTTGTCGGAACAACGCAAATCAAGGAAGTAAGTTTCACCTCATCCCCTGCTCTGCCTGTTGTCTCCAGCTCTGAACACCCTCACACACGAGGGACATTACGAGGCGTCCTTATTTGGAATAAGTTGTTCTGAACTTACCATTTTATTATCCTTTTTAATTGTTTATTTAGCTTTTAAAATAATAACTCACATATTTCAAAGTTCAAAAGGCAGGAGAAGGTACCCAGTGAAGCTCCCTCACACCTGCCCACTGGCCTCCCTCTTCCCCTCCCAGGGGCACCCAGTGGTAACAGCACATCTGGAAACTCTCCAGGAATATACCTACACAGGTGCGCTGGGTCCTCATTTCGTTTTCGGCAGGTTTTAGGTCATGGTAGCCACATTGCTCTGAACCTTTCTGTTTTTGTTGTTTGTTCATTTTGCTAGGGAGCATTTAAGGCATCATCACATGGTAATTATAAAGACCCTTCTCATTTTGGTAAAGATGTGCATTATTCCTTGTATAGATCGTTAAATAAATAAATAAGAATGAGAGACCACAGTGTGGTACCAAAGGGTATTTACGGGGTTTCCTGTGGAAAGGCATTCACTTCTTTGCTAACTGTTGTTTTTACAAAAAAAAAAGAAAGAAAAAAAAAAGTCACTTCACTTATGAGTAACTATACCTACAGGATAAATTTCTTAAGGCACGATTACTGTGCCAAAGAGTATGTGTGTAATTTTTATACTTCTTGCCAAGGGACCTCCTTAGAGGTTTTACCAAGTGACACTCCCATCAGCTGTTTCAAAGTCGTCTCTTCAGCAATGTGCTCCCAAGCATTTAGACCTTTGCCCATCCCGTGAGTACAAAGTGATAGCTCCGTGTAGCTTTCATGTGACTTTCTCTTACTAAGAATGAAACTGAGTATCTTTTCATGTGTCTGAGAGCCATTCGTATTTTTAAGACAGTTTATGTCTTATGCCCTTTATTCCATTACACTGTAGATCTTTTCTTCTTGATTTGTAAGAGCTCTTTATATATTAAGGAAAGTAGCTGTTTTCCTATTATGTGGATTATAAATATTTTTGCCAGTTTGTTATTTGTCTTTTGGCTAAGAAGAAAAGTTATATAGCTGATTTTACCAGTTTCTAAAGTTTCATGTCATAATTTAAGATCTTTCTATATCTAAGAATATTTTTTAATATCCCCTATAGTTTCTTCTAGTACTTTCATGGTCCGTTTTTCACACTTAATTTTTTTGTCCATCTGGAATTTATTCTGGTATAAAGTGTGAATTATGGATCCATATTGTTTTCTAGTTCCATACTTAATTGGCCCCCAAATTGGCCCAGTCAATCTCAGTGTTACATGTATTATATTTAACCTTATGAGAAGCAGATATCATCGCTCCCCTTGCACATGGAGAACTGTGTCTGAGAGGAACTAAGACTCATTCCAGGCCAGGCATCATGGCTCATGCCTGTAATTCCAACATTTTGGGAGACCAAGGTGGAAGGATCATTGAGCCCAGGAGCCTGGCAACATAGCGAGATCCTATCTCTACAAAAAAATAAAAAATTAGTGGTGTGTGCCTGTGGTCCCATCTACTCAGGAGGCTGAGGATGGCTTGAGCCCGGGAAGTTGAGGCTGCAGTGAGCCAAAGTTGCACAACTGCACTCCAGAAAAAAAGAATCATTCCAAATCCAGAGAGCCAGGACCTGACTCATTGAATCTGAGCCATGCTTTGTGCTTTACTGGTCACTCTCGTCCTGTGCAGGTTTAACTTCCTCACCACAAGAGGCTTTAAGTATATGCATGCAGTATTTAAATGCATATCCAAAAGGACAGATCAAGAAATCAATGGTAGATAGATAGATAGATGATAGAGAGAGAGAGAGAGAGAGACAGATGATAGATAGATAGATGATAGACAGATAGATTGATAGATAGATGATAGATAGATAGATAGATAGATAGATAGATAGATAGATAGATAGATAGATATAGATGATAGATAGATGATAGATACACAGATAGGCAGACAGACAAGGGTGATGAATCAGTTGATGAGTAGACAGAGGAAAGGGGTCTGGAAAGAAACATGGAACAAATAGCTCCATTTGAACCAGGAGTGGGAAGTAGGCACCGTCCGGAGCTAGGCACCAACCGCTGCGCTTCCTCAGGACCCATACCGAGCATGTCCACACCCCAGCACATCCCAACACAGAGCCCACAGGGAGATCCCCCATACGGAGCCCCCAGGGAGCCTTCAGTGACACTGGGAGGCCAGACCAGCAAGCATTCCCCACAACCAACCGACCGCAACAGTCACTGTGGACACTTAAGTACAAGGCTGCTGGTCCCTGCCCTGGGTCTCCTGAATTAACACCGGGATGGAGCTGGGAACACGCATTCTTAACATGCTTCTCATATATTCCTATGATCCAAACAACAGAGAACCTCTGAGCTAAGGGCTACAGAATAAACCTGGAATATTTCCTTTCCGCAAGAATCTTTAAGGAGAATGTGAGGCTTAGTTTATCTTTCAGGGATATCTCATACTTCCCTGGATCGAATTTTCAAGCCTAATTTCCTTCTTTATAAAAATAAATGACTTGGGCTCACTTGTCTCTACAGTCCCTCCTGTACTTCACCTTATAGATAACTGCCACCATTAAAGTATATGGTCATACGATTTAGCCATTCCTGTTTAAAGAAGTTGGCTAAGGTATCCCAAAAGTTGACCAACACTTTGTACCATCCGTCCGGTGCCCATTTTGGAATTTTTGAAATTGGTAAGTTACTCTAAATCAGAATCTTAAATGAAGATAATTACTAGAGTACCCTGGCAGTTGGATGAACACTGGTACAAATTATCTAAAGTTTATAACAAACATCTTTCTCATTCGAGCTTTTTTTTTCTCAAAATTATAGCTCCATGAAACAATCAGAGTACTCTTTGAAATTTCTCAAGATCTTACTAAAACGTTCTACAGGTCCTCAGCTGTGGTGGATGCGGAGCAGCACCTTAGAGTAACATCGTAAGGAAGACGGTTGCGGCCATTAACCGTAAGCACCTGTGTCCTGCAGGGCCACTGCTCTGGGCGCCATGCTCTGTGAGACACCGTGGGGTAAGTTTGGAGTCCTGACCATCACCCCAGACACATCCTGCTTAAATCACAAGCAGCACGGACTCCCCTGAGTGGTGCTGGCTGCCGCTGGTACCCTGCAGAGGGCCCTACATGGGCGTCACACCCAGGAAGCATCGGTGCCTGTTTCTTGAGTTTAAATAACCAGGATTCTTAAGTCATTCTATAGTTATTTACTGAGGACCTACCATGCAGCAGTCATTTTTGTGCTGAAATCTGGGGACACAATAATTGTCAAGAAACAGCCCTTTCCGGCCAGGCATGGTGGCTCACACCTGTAATCCCAGCACTTTGGGAGGCTGAGGAGGGTGGATCACCTGAGGTTGGGAGTTCGAGACCAGTCTGGTCAACATGGAGAAACCCCATCCCTACTAAAAATAAAAAATTAGCTGGGCATGGAGGCACATGACTGTAATCCCAGCTACTAGCAAGGCTGAGGCAGGAGAATTGCTTGAACTCAGGAGGTGAAGGTTGCAGTGAGCCGAGATCGCACCATTGCACTCTGGCCTGGGCAACAAGAGCAAAACTCCGTCAAAAAAAAAAAAAAAAAAAAAAATAGTCCTTTCCCTGAAAGAAAATGCAGTCCCATGGGTGAGATCAGCACAAACTTAATCAGGGCAGTTATAGAAGCATTGTGGGGAGAGGAGGTGCCAGCCCCGCAAATAGTATGAGAATCATCGTTTTCAAAGGGAAAGCTTCATAAAAATCATAACCTGCTTTTAACTATGTGAATGTTGATAGGGAAAACTGGCACAGAATAGTATATAAATATTTATATATTTATATATGATTTTTCTTATCCCTAAGCTCACTGAAATCTGCAGTGTCTCTGTGCCCTGCTGTGGCTTATGCACATCGAGCTATTAACAGATTATAGGAAACAGCTGAAAACCTGCCCCTACTCTTAAGACAGCCCACACAGCAATGAAACAGCGCTGGAAAAATCAAAACGTGGCTGATGGACTAAGTTTGATTTGTTTCACTGGGTTTTTGATAGTCCATTGTGTTTTGATATTCCAGATACCCTAAATCAGCTCCCGCAAGTTCAATGTCCCACAAATCTCTAGGGGAGGAGCAAAACGCCACCAGTCTCTGCTAACACATTGCAAGAGCCACCTTTGCTCCAGTTCCCAACCTGTTGCTCGTCTCCATCTGAGAGCAGCTCAGCCTGGACTCATTGTCCATATCACAATCAGCATTTGGTCAAAGCCATCCAATAGGTCTCTAGGCAGTTCCAAACTTCTCCACATACTCCTGTCTTCTTCTGAGCCCTCCAAACTGTTCCAGCCGCTGCCTGTTACCCAGTTCCAAAGACGCTTCCACATTTTTGGGTATCTTTACAGCAGCACTCCACACTACTGATACGGTTTTATTGTATTAGTCTGTTCTCAAGCTGCTAATAAAAACATACCCATGACTGGGTAATTTATAAAGGAAAGAGGTTTAATGAACTCACAGCTCCACATGGCTGGGGAGGCCTCGCAGCCATGGTGGAAGGCAAAAGCCACATCTTAGATGGCAGCAGATAGGAGAGAAAATGAGAGCCAAGCAAAAGGGGCTCCCCTCATAGAACCAGCAGATCTCGTGAGACTTATTCCTGATCACGAGAACAGTGTGGGAAAACTGCCCCCATCATTCAATTACCTCCCACCGGGTCCCTTCCACGGGAGGGGAATTATGGGAGCTACAGTTCAAGATGAGATTTGAGCGAGGACACAACCAAACCATATCATGCTGTTCGCTGAAGAAAGCCGAAGCTAAGCGTGGCACAAAGCTCTGAGTTACTCATTTGGGATTGTACTCGGGAGGAAAGCCATCTTACCAACAACGCGCCCAACACGAGGTGACTCCAGACTCGAGCCTTCAGCACTGCCGGGCTAAATCCGACACTGCCTTTCACTTTGGATTGTCAGGAGAGGATACAAGAACGGGTCATTATTTGTTGAAACAGCAGGAAAAAAAATTGTTACAACTTAATTTTCTTAAATTATTCCGTCTCTGAAGAAAGTCAGATACCAAAGATAAATTGTGTCTGATCCCAAAGAACCTGATCTAACCGTGAGTGTGAGTGACCGTCATCGGTGAGCAGCTTGCTCTAGTCACAGATGGGTTTTAATTTGAAATGCCAGAATTTTGGTTGGTGCAATGCTACCTTGTCTCGCTGGAAGATTGGAACCAAATTCCTTCCAGCTCCCGGGAAGGTGGTGAGATTTAAAGTACTCTTTCCGGAGCTCTGCCATGGACAGGGGCTCTGGCCACTCTTCTAGGGCAGCTGCTGGTGCCAAACACGCCCAGCCACCCGGCGTGCACCACAGGCATCTCAGGAGCCCAGTCCCTGTCCGGCCTCATCCTGCCGCCATCTCCACAAAGCTTAGACACCCCATTCAGATCACGCGCTTTCAGAGCAGGCAGGTGTGGGTGAAAAAACCCCAAGTTACGTGAATCTGGGCAAAGTATTTAATTTCAAGTTTCTGTTTTCCCACCTGAAAGATTAAGATGCTATGATCTGTCTCCATTGTGTCACCAAGATGAAATGATCTGTGAACATTCCCAGTCATTCTCCCACATGAAGCCCTCAGCAGTGACGTCAGAGGGGGTGGTGGTGGGCGCAGCGCTCCCCCTGCCTGCCCCGACCTTGGCCATTTGATTTCCAGGTCCTCTTTCCTCTCTTCTGTCTGGTGAGCCACTGAACCCCGTCAACTCCGCCTGAGTCTGTGTCTGGGCCTTCACCCCTCAACTCTGAGTCTGACGGTAGCAACAGCCTCTAGCCTGAGCCCACTCCTGTCCACCAGACACGTCGACACCAATGTCCTCGATAGACCAGATTGGTTTCTTCCCATTTTAAAACTTTTTAACATCCCATCCCAGCCTACCTGACCAGCCCTCAATATCAGCTCCTTCAAAGCCCTCCCTGCCTCTCCAGGCACTGGAGATTTCCTTCTGCCCCCAACACGACTTTGACCATGAAGCCAGTGCTGTGGTTCTCTTGTTCTTTCAGTTCCATTTGTTCCAGCCTCTCCTCACCCATCAGAACCTGAGCTCTGAGGCCAGGGGCCCTTCTGACCCTCACACATCGCGGGCTCCTCTGCGGTCAAGTTGCTGACCTCAAGTATCTGCAGACACCGTGGTAACCACGCTTAAGCTAGTAACTGCACTGCTGGGGAAGTCTTCGACGTAGCTTTTCTTGCTAAAATTTAAGTAACATTTTTCCTGTTCTGTTGTAGAGAGATATCTACAAAACTGCTCACAATTAATGAGAGACTACCATTAAATCATGACTTAGCTTATTTAGCTTTCTCTTCTCTGGAGTGGATAATCCCGATTATTTTATTTCCAACAATCAGCCCCACCCATGGGTCGTGACTTTACCTTGCAGATGTTGTCGTTATCCCAGCTATCTGGCCGGCCACAAGCGTCACAATTCTAACAACTGCTAAACAGATAACAATGACTTTGCCATCCAAATGCCAGCTTATTTAGTCCGAGCTGCACTGCCCTTCTTGGAGGGGTTTGAGGGTGATACTTGCCTCATACTGAATTTCTTTGAACACTTTATTACGTCCACTCTGGCCAGTTGGATCTCCCTGTCCAGAGTCTGTTCTGACCACCTGGCACACAGCCGCTGCCTGAGGAATGAACATTTGTTAGGTGAATGGTGATGCTACAGTCAGCACCCCAGGAGCCCCACCATGGGGTTCTGACTGCCACTGGCGTGAACGGGTTTTCACTCTCTTCAGGAATGAGCGCAGGTGGCCGCATCTCCCCCACTGCCTGCCTCCCCTCCCCGGCAGGGGCCAACCACAGTCCAGAAGACATTGTTTCTCAAACCCAAGCTCTTTTACCCTCACCTCTGAACTCCTAGCTGTGAGACTAAAACACAAAACCGAACAATACCCACTTGTCTCTATAGAAAGTTCAGGCTGGCCACGGTGGCTCACACCTGTAATCCTAGTATTTTGGGAGGCCGAGGCAGGCGGACCACCTGAGGTTGGGAGTTCGAGACCAGCCTGGCAACAGGGCAAAACCCCATCTTTACTAAAAATACAAAAATTAGCCGGCATGGTGGTGTGTGCCTGTAATCCCTGCTACTTGGGAGGCTGAGGCAGGAGAATCGCTTCAAACCTAAAGGCGGAGGTTGCAGTGAGCTGAGCTCACACCACTGCACTCCAGCCTGGATGAAAGAGCGAAACTCCGTCTCAGAAAAAGTCCAGTGATTTTGATGAGGCACTTTAAAAAGATGGCAAAGGGAACACAAGTAAACATTTTAAACCTAACTCAGTCTGAAGAAAATGATGGCCTTTGTTTTGGTTTCAAACTCATTCCATCCTCCCCAGAACACTTTTCTGTATGGGCCTATGTTCAGCCCTGTGTCTCCTATCAACGGTGACCTTTCCCGTCCTTGGCCTTCTCTCCTGGAATTTGCATAAATGTCTCCTTGGTTTATGAGGCCCTCTCAACATGGCACTGTCATCTGTGGGGTCCTCTCAACGTTGCACCATCATCCGTGAGGCCCATTCAACGTGGCACTGTCATCCGTGGGGCCCTCTCAATGTGGTACCATCATCCATGGGGCCCTCTCAATGTGGCACCATCATCCGTGGGGTCCTGTGTGGCACGAGGTTGGCAACACCCCATGGGATTTTTGTTTTTGATGAAAATTCGAGTTTTGTGTTGTTGCTCCTTTTAATTCAGTCACCAGGGTGCTGTTTTTCATTAAGGAACTTTCACTTTGGGAAAACAAGAAGGCTTCCAAACTCTAAGAAGATTGGACATGGATGAAATGAAGAAGCAGAGGCAGGAGAACTTAAGGATGCTCAATGGAAAACCACGAGTACAACGAAAAGGGAAAAAACAAAAACAAAAAAAGAAAAAAGCCAGAATTCTTGTGATGTGTGCAGAGATGTGCCGAAGGCGAAATCCGAGCATTACATCCAAGGACGATGTCTCTCTGATCATGACCCTGAAATGGAAATCCACGCAGCCACCATGTCCCACCGTGTCCCACTGTGTCCCACTGCCCATCTCTGTTCTTCCTGAGAGCCACTGCAGGAAAATACAGTCCATGTCCAGGTGCCTGATCCCTCCCCGTTCCCACTCATCCCAGGCTCTTGCTCCCCATTCCCACTCATGCCAGGTGCTCATGCGGTGCCATTGTGGGCATCGGCCTCTGCTTGCTCCCCATTCCCACTCATCCCAGGCACTCACTCCCCATTCCCACTCATCCCAGGTGTTCATGCTGTCATGGGCATTGGCCTCTGCTTGCTCTCCATTCCCACTCATCCCAGGCTCTTGCTCCCCATTCCCACTCATGCCGGGTGCTCATGCGGTACCATTGTGGGCATCGGCCTCTGCTTGCTCCCCATTCCCACTCATCCCAGGCACTCGTGCCATCGTGGGCACTGGCCTCTGCTGTGGATCTTGTCCAGGCCCCTGAAGGTGCCACTGTCCGAAGCCATGTTCCTCTGCTTGCACTGGTGCCCAGGAAACAACCAAGGCGCTCCAATAAATGTCAGCTCTGGCATGAACATTTCAATTAATGAAACAGAAGCAAAGACAGAGTGTGTCTCACTCCCAGCTCTGTAGAAAATTAATGTTGAAGCATTAATTTCCTCTTGCAGTCAGACAGACATTCCAAGAGATTCAGATACCTACCAAGAGTGAATAATCCACACATGTGAACATGTATGTGAGCCGCCCAGAGAGCGGATAATCCTCATGTGTTAACACATATGCCAGCCACCCGGAGAGTAAATAATCCACATGTGTTAACATGTATGTGAGCCACCCAGAGAGTGAATAATACACACATGTGAACATGTATGTGAGCCACCTGGAGAGCAGATAATCCTCATGTGTTAACATATGTGTGAGCCACCTGGAGAGTGAATAATCCACACATGTGAACATGTATGTGAGCCACCCGGAGAGCAGATAATCCTCATGTGTTAACATGTATGCCAGCCACCCAGAGAATGAATAATCCACATGTGTTAACATGTATGTGAGCCACCTGGAGAGTGAATAATCTGCATGTGTTAACATGTATGGGAACCACCCAGGGAGCAGATAATCCACTTGTGTTAACATGTATGTGAGCCTCCTGGACAGTAACGGAATTCAGACTTCTGTGCTCTGCCTTAAATACTCTGATTCTGTGGTGAAGGATCCATGAAATTGGGCTTATTTACATTTATTTATTTATTTAGAGACAGGGTCTTGCTCTGTTGCCCAGGCTGGAGTGCAGTGGCATGAACACAGCTCACTGCAGCCTCCAACTCCTGGCCTCAAGTGATCCTCCTGCTTCAGCCTCCCAAAGCACTGGAATTATAAAAGTGAGCCACCACACCTGGCCAGAGAAACGGCATTTAAACAAATTTCGTTGGTGATCTGGATGCAGCTGGTGCTCGAAGCCCACTCTGAGAAGCCCACAGCAGACCCCAAGCCCTGCCAGGACCACCATTGCTTTCCCCACGACTCCAACCTCAGGATCAACCATGGCACCTTTGGTCTTAGACAATATGCACACTTTAAAAGAATGAGTGGGTGGGAGCAAAGGATGAAGGAATGAATGAAAGTTTAAGAAAGGCGATGATATGCATAAGGACGGGTGCAGAGATCTCACTTTTAAGATGCACCTACAATTCCTACTGCCAGGCATTATGCTAAATCCTTCCTCGCAGCAGCAGTGAGGGGTAGCGATTCCAACTGTCTCGTTAGAGATGAGAGAAAGGCTCAAGGAAGTGAAAACCTTGCCCACCATTCACAGAAGTAGCTAGAGTCCGAGGAATGAAGTGGGGACCAGGTCTCTGTTACACCAACACCAAGGCAGGCTCTTTCTGCAAAAGAAAAGATCCCAAGAGTTAATGAGCTGAAATGTAAATGGGCCATTATCTTGAAGTCTAATGTAGAAAATATTCTCAATCAAGTTTGCCAGTCGGTCTGGATAAATAATATATGCAGACCGTATTTGGGGGGTTCGGTCTAAGGTTTTCTTAGCGTCTTCTCCTACAAATACTCTAGGTCCACAGCATTTGATTCGGAAGGAACGAAAAAGAGATAATCTGTGAATAACGCTTTTGGTTTTGTGAAGACAGAACAGAGTGACAAATGAAAATGAGATTAAGAAAGAGAAGAGTAGCGTTCTGCAACAGCGTCTAGTGCCATTTTGGCATTGCATACTTGAGTTTCCAGCATTAAATTGCATCCCCTTAGAAAAATAGTTCAAGCCGCAGTCAAGACACCAGATTAATGGAGCTTGAACAACTTCAAATACCACCGAACAAGTTCTGACTATTTCTTATAAAGTTTCTTCTCTGCAGGCTGGGTAAACAGCACACTGTCTCTTTAACTGATTTATTTTTTTTCTTTTCTTTTCTTTTTTTTTTTTTTTTTTAGTTTAAAGATTACATTTAATATCTATTTCCCAGCAGTGTACAAACTGACATCATCTACTCATAAAAGCGGAATGCTTTGCTTTTTTAAGCTTCAAGCTGAATAACAAATTGCCACAGATGACAGCATAAAAGAATAACAGAATGGAATCAAAAGAAAATTCATTGTCAACAGAAGCCCCCTGCTGAGGAATTTCAATTTCATATATCTAATTATCCCTGTCAGTTGGAGGAACTGACAAAAAGCATTCTTTGTTCTCTCTTTCTGCCTCCCGCATCTCACTCTCAATTAATTCCGGCATACAAATATGACTAATTGTCTTTGCAGTGCTCAAGAGCGCTGTATATAAGTGTTCACGAACTGAAAATGATTTGGAGGGTATTCATGCACCGATTTATGATATTTGAACACAATAGACATGCATAATTCAGGTGACCATGTTAGCACCCTCCCAAGCCCGCATTACAGAGATTAGGCAAGATTCCCTTTCACGTCCTTTTTTCATATCTGCTTTGTGACAATAACTCACTTTGCACCTATTAAAAGAGGGAGCATTATACGTCTGCAGCGGCTCATCGAAATTACCATGAACAAGATCATCAGCATTTAAATAACATGTGGGCAGTGAAGAGAAGGGGCTGGGGGGGGGCGCATAAAAATATCAGGGACTTTTTAAAAACACAACAAGATCTCTCAGAAGGTTAAAGTTTGAGCTTTGATTTCGGGTTGTTGGTGTTTGGGAGATTTGCTTTGTTTTGTTTGTTTGTTCTGGGTTTTCTTTCTTTTTTTTTCTTTCTTTCTTTTCCTTTTTCTCTTTTTCTTTCTTTCTTTTTTTTTTTTTTTTTTTGGCCACTCGGGCTTGATCAATGTTGACAAAATGCATTTCAATGAATATAACTAATGATCTCCTTGTCTTCTTGTCATCAAAATAAGTAAAGATTTGTCCCAATTTAACTTTAGCAACTTGTCTTTACACTATTTGTAGCTGCATCTAAACAAAATGTAAATGGGATTCAACACACAATTAAGAGGAAATAACATTTAAAAGGACAAAGACTTTTGCCACTAGAAAATAAGCGTTTCTAAAACTCACGTTTTCTCTATATTTTAACAAAATGATTTTTACAATTATAAAGTTAGCTCTATAATTATAAAACTCTATTTTTATAACTATAAAGTATAACTCCAATCCAGAAAATGAAAGTTAGAGTTCTTCCCAAATTATGGCATCCAAATGGTTTGTTAAAATAAATTTATACCACTACCGAATTTATTTAACTGTTAATTGAATGCTTAATTGAACGCTTGACCTAAACATATATTTCGCTATCATCTGTGCTTTGCTGTTGCAAAAAAATATTTAAAAATGAAGCATGCGTTGGTCATACCCGGGCAGCCCCTTTAAAGTTTAGAGAATGGAAGCTATTCACTAACAAGTAGACATTTTTTGGAGTCTAATCATATTGTCAAGGTTACTAATAAAAGGCCAATATGACATTCTAAAGGGCTTAGTATAAATTACCAAAAAAAGTGCTTTTGAGCAGTGAAAGAGATTTTTTTGTAAATTGTGTCTCCTGAATATTTTTAGTGTGGGAACTTGAAGAAGCTCGCTTCCGGGGTTATTTTCACAGAGAAAGCACAACTCAGGGTGCCTGCTCTCTGCGAGACACACGCCAGAGGCTGCTCACCTGCCGGAGATAGCTCAGTGACCGCCCAGGGGACCGCCCGGGGACCGCTCTTCCGACGGGACCCGCCAGGCCACAGGGAGCTCCCCAGCCCTCACCCCTGCCTGGCCCCTGCTCAAGGCCCACGTTGGCCCCAGCGGCCTGTCGTCTTCTCTTTGTGTCCCTTGCGTGTTCACAGGAGCACTCAGGCAGCCTTCAGCATCCAGAGAAAGAGGACACAATTAACTCGTTAGAAAGTCCGCGGTGGCCGTGAAATGCGGCTTTGGTCACCGAGGCTTCCTGTGCTCACCCACTGCTTACACTGCAGTGGCGGGACAGAGGCATGGTGGCTACGTGTGGTGTGTTTGTGAGGTGGGGGTGTATAGTGTGTGCAGTGTGTGTGTTGGAGGTGTGTAGTGTGTGTGCATGTTGGGTGTGTGTGGTGTGTGTGTGTTGGGGGTGTGGTGAATGTGTGGTGTGTGTGGTGTGTGGGGGGTGTGTATTGAGTGTGTGTGTGCAGTGTGTGTATGTGGTGTGTGTTGGGGATGTGGGATGTGTGTGTGGTGTGTGTGTTGCAGTGTGTGGTGTGTGTTGGGGACGTGGTGTGTGTGTGTGGTGTGTGTGTTGCAGTGTGTGTATGTGGTGTGTGTTGGGGATGTGGGGTGTGTGTGTGGTGTGTGTGTTGCAGTGTGTGTGGTGTGTGTTGGGGATGTGGTGTGTGTGTGTGGTGTGTGTGTGCAGTCTATGTATGTGGTGTGTGTTGGGGACGTGGTGTGTGTGTGTGGTGTGTGTGTTGCAGTGTGTGTATGTGGTGTGTGTTGGGGACGTGGTGTGTGTGTGTGGTGTGTGTGCTGCAGTGTGTGTGGTGTATGTTGGAGATGTGGTGTGTGTGTGTAGTGTGTCTATGGTGTATGTGTTGGAGAGGTGTGCTGTGTGGTGTGTGTGGGTATGTGTGTTGGGTGTGTGGTGTGTATGTGTGTGTATGTAGTGTGTGTGTGCTTAAGTAACTACAGAAGATTTTCTGAGACACAACGAGAACTACTTCCTCCAGTTCACCACTGAATCCAAAAAGTCCGTCCCCACGAAGAAGAAATAGGTCCTGAATCTAATGGTGAAACCCTGGGGTGAGGGTTGCTCCAGGCAGATCCAGGCAGAAGCTGGCGCCAGCTGCCTGAATGCACACTGGTTTCTGTGTAACATTTGATAAAGTGTTCTCATGGCAGCCTCAAGCGAAGAGAGACATCTCCAACCTTCCGTGATAGCAAACGTCATCATTAACGCCTTGGTCGAGTTGACTCGTCTTCAACATAATGACAAAAATTCATCAACTGCAGGAAAACATTCTGATATTCGTTATAAACTACCAAAACCAAACAGTCAAACAATAGCATAAATTAAAATTCAATCAAGAGAAAATAGGTTTGTTTGTTCTCAAAAGATATTTAAAGTTACCAGACTTAGTGGGAAGTTTGAGAAAGAGAATGAACATCTAACAAAGCATCACAGAAGGGTTTTCCAGGAGAGACAGAGCTCAGGGGCAAGCTTGCACGGGGGGAGCTGAGCATCTGTAGGATTCTGAGCCCATCGCATTCTGCCCTAAGCACGTCGCCCTCTGCCACCTCCACATCTGAGCTTGCTGACTGCACAGTGCCCACGTGTCTCTGTGACCAGCCAGCCACATGAGCTGGGCCACGAAGGACTCAGGGGCTCTTTCAGTCCTGTGGGCGAGGAACCAAAGCTCTGGCAAAGCCAGAAAACACAGAGGACAGCAGGACAGTGGCCGTCAGGAGTGGGTGGAGGGGACCTCCCAGTGGGACCGCGGCAGACCAGAATAAGGGAGGCAGGCGGGCAGCCAGTACTGCAGAGCCTGGGCCTCCCGGAGGGAAAGGGGGGATTTCCAAGCCTGAGAAATGAGGGGAGGCACAGAAGAAAGGCCGGGAGTGATGGGGACAGGACCTTCCTCGGCTTTTACAAGACGCAGGTCCCCTCGGGCCACAGGGATCCGGGATTGCTGGGAGACTGCAGCAGACACCAGCATCTGGCATGGCCTCAGAAGCCTGGCAGGGCTGTGGGTGAAGTGAGCTGTTGAGGTCCCTCAGGAATTCTGCCTCCATTCACGTTCTCTGCTCATATTTCATCTACTAATATACAGAATTTTCTAACTTCTATTTTGCCAGCTCCAGAGTTGCAGGGAAGGGGAAGCTTGTGGAGGCCTTCTGTGACCTGCACCTAATTACCTGGACAAAGCCAAATGCTCAGTGTTTGGGCGAAAGTGGTTTCTAAAGACTGCAAGCACTTTCAACTCTAAGCACCTAGAAGGAAGGCAGACTCATACAGGCAGAGGCTACGGAGGCTACGGCACAAGGGTTGATTGACTATAAAATGCAGGCACGTGGCTGGTTTTACCACGTCCAAAAATAGGATGATGATGCTGATCAGGTTGTGCCACAAATGACTGAACCTGGGCCCAGCAATTGTATTTGAGTAGAAACTGTGATTACTGGAAATTTCCTGTTCTCCTTGGTCCAACGACAGAGCTTGGTGAAGATGACACCAGTGTATTCCCCAGAAAAACTCTCAAGGATTTACAGAATCGTGGACTGTTTTATTCTAAGGGGACTGAGGAGCTGGCTCTTGGGGTTCAGCTGTTTTCTTTACAGCCCAGAGAGGTGAGGGATCTGCCCAGGGGCAGCCAGCGGCCGACTACAGCTGGATCTCACAGTTCTTGACTTTTTTTTTTCTCTTTTTTTTTTTTTTTTAGACGGGGTTTTTCTTTTTCTCCCAGGCTGGAGTGCAGTGGCCGGATCTCAGCTCACTGCAAGCTCCGCCTCCCGGGTTCATGCCATTCTCCTGCCTCAGCCTCCCGAGTAGCTGGGACTACAGGCGCCCACCACCTCGCCCGGCTAGTTTTTTGTATTTTTTAGTAGAGACGGGGTTTCACCGTGTTAGCCAGGATGGTCTCGATCTCCTGACCTCATGATCCGCCCGTCTCGGCCTCTCAAAGTGCTGGGATTACAGGCTTGAGCCACCGCGCCCGGCCCAGTTCTTGACTTTTAGTACAAGCCCCCCAGTGGCATTCTGCCCCACGGTAGGCTGATGAGGGCTTTACATCAAACTGCACCTATTTTCGAAGCCGGCAAACTCTCCACAGGCTTTGCACCACGACATTTCCTCACTTTCTCTGCCAAGATTTTACACAGGTGAGGTTGTGGTGGAACAAGGGTTGCAGGACACCAAGGCACACATTGTGCTATGGCTGAGGCAAGTCCTGGCAACACAACCTGAAGCCAGAGAGAGCCCAGGCTGGTGCTGGAGAGGCGGATGGACCAGCCACTGTAACGAGAGTGGCTTCGTTCTGGAGTTTCGACAACACACAAACTGCAGAATTAAAAATATACTTTTTTAATAGTTTTTCAAATGTTTATGTTAAGATGACTGTAGATTCACAAGCAGTTGTGAAAACTAGAACAGAGAGATTCTGAGAACACCTTCACTCGGTTTCTCCCAATGATAACCTCCAGCTTAACTGTGCAACAATATCACACAAAGGAAATTAATATCCACAAAATCCACTGATCTTTTTCAAGATTTCACCATTTTTACCTGCGCTCTTGCCTGTGTGTGCAATTTTATCTCAGCGGTACATTCTTGTGATCACCAGCACAGTCAGTGTACAGCACAGCTCCTTCACCAGGGTCCCTGAGCTGCCCTATATGGCTTCAGCCACCTCCGTCCCAGTCCCCAACCCCTGGAAACCACTAATCTGTTCCCCATTTCTATAACTTTGTCATTTCAAAATACCGTATGATGCCAAGTGTGGTGGCCCACACCTACAATCTCAGCACTTTGGGAGGTCGAGGCAGGCAGATCGCCTGAGGTCAGGAGTTCAAGACCAGCCTAGCCAACACAGTGAAACCTCATCTCTACTAAAGATTTAAAAAGTAGCGAGGCGCGGTGGCGGGTGCCTGTAGCCCCAGCTATTCAGGAGGCTGAGGCAGGAGAATTGCTTGAATCCAGGAGGCAGAGGTTGCAGTGAGCCGAGATCCCGCCACTGCACTCCAGCCTGGGTGACAGAGTGAGACTCCGCCTCAAAAAAAAAAAAAAAAAAAAAACACTCTATGAATTGTATCTATCATACATATAAAACTTTTGAGACTGACTGTTTGTACCCAGGACAAGCCCTCTGGGATCCATCCAAGTTGCAGCATGGATCAGTAGTCTTTGCCTTTTTATCCCTGAGTAGGATCCTGCAATATGGCTGGATCAGGGTTTAACCATTCACCTGTTGAATGACATTTGAGTTGTTTGCAGTTTTTGCTACTAGAGATAAAGCTGCTAGGAACACTCATGTCCAGGTTTTCATGTGACTATATTTTTTTTTTCTCTAGGATAAATGCCTAAGAATGCGATTGCTGGGTCCTATGATAAACACATACTTAGTTTTGTAAGAAACTGGCGTTCAGGCTGCCTATGTCGTTGTATCTGAGGTGAGTTTCCTATAGACAGACTCTTGTTGAATCATGTTGTTTTTTTCCTTTGAATCTCCTCTGCCAGCCTCTGACTTCTAATTGTTCTGTTTAGATCATTTACATTTAAAGTAAATATTAATCTGTAAGGACTTATAACAGCCATTTTATCTGTTTTTGGTTTGCTTCTCTGTTTTTGCATTTCTTGCTTTCCTGTGGGCTACCTGGACGATTTTCAGGAGTTCACCTTGATTTATTTGTAGTGTTTTTAGTATACCACTTTGCATCGCTTTGCTCTTTGCTGCTCGGTAGTACAATATACATATGTAACTTATCGCAGCCTACTGGTATTAATATTTTACCACTTTGAGTGAAGTATTAAAGCCTGACTTCTATTTGCCCCTTTCAATAGAATTGTGTTATTTTCCTATATGCACTGACGTCACATCACTTAGGGTTATCATTTTTGCTTCAACAATCAAGTATGCTTTAAGAAACTCAGGAGGCTAATATGATGTTTACTTTTATTTTCACCCATTCTGATCTTCTTTCCTCTCTGAAGCTCCAAGTCTTCTTCTGTTGTGATCTCCTTTCTGTTTGGAGAACTTCCTTTAGTGATTCCTTAAGGGTGGACTTTCTAGCAACTAATTGTCTTAGATTTTCTTCATCTGAGAGTGTCTTGATTCGCCTTCACGTCTGAAGGCTGTTGTTACCAGACGTAGAATTCCGGGTTGACAGTTCTTCTTCTCAGGACTTGAACCGCGCTGTGCTGCTTCCTCTCGTCCTCCTGGTTTTGCGTCAGGAATCTTCTGACATTTGGGGCTGTGGCTTGTGGATAATGTCATTCCCTCTTTCTCTCTCGTTTACAGAAGATATCTAGTTTGCATAATTGTGATGTCTCTTCGTGTGGATTTCTTTGAGTTTATCCTAGTTGGGGTTTGTTTAGCTTCTTGAATCTGTGATTTTGTCTTTTGCCAAACAGCAATTAATTCATTCAAATACTTTTTCAGCCCATTCTGTCTCTTCCCTCCTTCTGGAAATCCAAGGACACAGATGGTAGCTCTTGTGTTACTGCACTACAGGTCTCTGCTGCATTTAAGCATTGTCTGCCTGTGCTCCTTGCTGTCGGGTTGGGGTAAATGACACTCACCTGTCCTCACTCAGGTCCACTGATCTTGTCCTCTGTCATCTCCACTCTACAACTGAGCCCATCCAGAAAGCTGGGTTTTTTTATTATTATTATTTTATTATTTTGGTGACTCTATTTCTCAGTTCTGTTATTTCCATTTGGTTCTTTTTATATGACATATTTCTTTGATGAGATTTTCTGCTTTGTTGTTCGTATCAAGAGAATTTGTAACTCCTTACTGAAGCATTTTATGAAGCTTTAAAATCCTTGTCTGATCATTTCAACCTCAGACTCATCTCAGTGTTGGGTTTCCCGATTGTCTTTCCTGGTTCAAATTGTGATTTTCTGGTTCACAGCATGATAAGTGATTTTGGTTGTATCTTGCACATTCTGGATATTATATCATGACACTCTGGGTCTTATCAAGCTTTCTGTTTTTAGCAGGCGGTCAGCACATTGAGGTGCAGCACAGGGCCTGGGTGGCATTCTGTGTCTGTTTCCCACAGGGCCCCTCAGCACCCCCGAGCCTTGCTGTGGGTGAAGAGGGACGACGTTCACTCCCTATCAGCATCACTGCCCCATCCCAGCAGAAGCAGAGCACTGAACCCCACTGCTGGCTTGCTTTCTAGTGGGGGCATGAGCCCAACTCTCATGGGCCCTGCTGAACTGGGACTTGGGAGATTATCCCTGTGCTCAGCCCCACAGATGCTGCAAGGCAGAACCAGAGCACTGCAGCCACTTGTATAGGAGGATGGGGAAGGACCTGTTGAAATCTCAAGGAGGAAAGAGGAGGTTCTGCTTCTCGGTTTGTGTGTGGCTAAAGTGCGGTTTCCTGTTGCTAGACCACCCTTTTTGCCACCTGTGATTTAGGGGAGCTGCCTTTTCTTGGAGATTTCTTGTCTGTACCTGTCAGTGGTTCTGGGCTAGAGGTCTCTGCAGGGCCCTACCCAGTCCCCAGGTGTGAGGGAGGCAAGAGGGATGCCCAAGGAACTCACTGCCATGTCGCTCCTCCAGTCCTAGGCCCTGGCCTGGCCACTCCACCTTCACGGTGCTCCTCAGGGGCCCATGCTTGCCTGTGGTGTGACGGCCAGGATTGATTACCTGTGAGAGGGAGGAAGTGGGGTGAATGGAACTGTTCCAACTTAGCCAAGAGAAGAACTTGTCCTTATCACTTTTAATCCATTACATAAAAAGAGAAGGAACTAAAGAGATATCGTGATGAATTACATTCAATATAGACAAGAACCTCTCTATCTCAGCAATGTTGACCTCTGGAGATAGTGATTCTTTGCTGTGGGGCTGCCCTGCACTGTGGGGTGATGAGCAGAGCCCGGGCTGCCACCCACTAGATGCCAGGAGTGAGCCCCACCTGGTGGGACCATCAAAATGTCTCCAAGCATCACTGAAGTTTTCCAGGGGGGGCAGGTCACTCTTTCTTGAGAACCCTGGGTCTAGAGCAATTGTAAAGACTTCATCTGCATCCAGGCTTACAAATATCTAGAGCATCTTATTGATTCTTTTTGGAAAAAATTCATGAATTATAGCAAGTTTCTCAGTATTACTAAAATTGCGTGACAAAAATATATCTTGCCAAAGCACAGTAGGTTAACATGGTATCCAAAAGATGTTTTATTAATTTCAGTGATGTTACCAAAACTACACTTTTAATTCAAATGCATAAACTTTATGTCAAGAAACACATGAGGTGTGAGGATGCTGAGTTAGGAATATATAAGACTCTGGTCACTAGTTTCAAGGAGTTTATTGGCTTTGCTCATGTACTCAAACTAGCATTCGTTGATCACTTATTAGTTACACCTATCAAGTGCTGTCCTGGGGATAACAGTGATCAAGACCGGGTCCTCCCTTCGTAGAGCTCACAGTACAGTGGGGAGTCAGGCAGAGCACAGCCCAGCACCAGGGAAAGAGGTGTACCCCGCCCCCAGGCAGTCACGGAGGGCTTCCTGTAAGAAGTGGGACCGCAAATAGAAATTACACAGGTAATTGTGGGGGAGAGAGAACCTGGATAAATGAAAACCAAATCAAATATGTGAACACAGAAGGCACTCAGTCAACATGCAATCATTAACTAATTTGAATACAGAAGGCACTCAGTCAACATGCAATCATTAACTAATCTGATTGATTAACTCATAATCAGATGAACTTTCTTTGCAGAAGCCAGAAGAGAGCAGGATGAGGAGGGAATGTGACCAGTCCAGGGTCTCACCTGCTACTGAAAACAGAAAGGGCCAGATTATAATCTTCCATTCCTGGGCAATCAAACAATGGCACGAAGGATCATAGGACACGAGTCCCTCCCCCAAAAAGAAACAGAACAAACTGAGGAGTCCTAATTTCCCCCCATCTTCCCATTCCCAAAGTAGAAGGCAAGAGTCAGCCTAGAGAAGATGCCGTCCAGGTGCTGGGTTTGGAGCTGAAGTAGGCATTCTTAACAGAGAAAATACATGGTGCTGAAAGCCAGCAAAGTCGGTGTTCTTAGATGTCTGAAATAAAATACCAGTGACACCGAATCCTAGTGGAAATTCTGGAGTCAGTAGCAGGAAGTCAGGTAAGAGAAATGGGCCTGAGAATGTGGCACCAGAATGTGAGAAGTAAAGAATCGCTTGGAAGCTGAGCGCGGTGGCTCACACCTGTGGTCACAGCCACTCAGGAGGCTGAGGCAGGCGGATCCCCTGAGCCCAGGAGGTCGAGATTGCAGTGGGCGATGATCCTGCTGCTGCACTCCAGCCTGGGCAACGGAGCAAAACCCTGTCTCTAAAAAAAATTATTTTTAATTAAAACTCATCTAAAAGAAGAAAGGGTTCAAAGCAATCACCCTAACCCCCATGGGGAGTCTTGGCTGCCTTTAGAGGTGGCCAGCGCTCCCTGTACGTCTCAGCGAGTCAGGGGCACTGGGCCTCCCTGTACGTCTCAGCGAGTCAGGGGCACTGGGACTCCTCCAAGGTACAAGACCCTAACTGCCAAATGTTCCGCTGGACAGAGCTGCTCAGCTGTGGCTCAAGGAAGATCCTCTGCCTTAACAATTTGAAGCATCAATGCTTCCAAGTTTACTTCTCTCCATTCTACCTGTCCTATTCTAGTGGGATGGAGCTGAGTTGCATAATCAATAAAATGTCCCACGTTGAGTGCCCGAGATGCTGCAAACTACCATGGCATGGACTGCAGTTCATAAATGTAAGCCCTAACCCCCACTCTGATGGAGTTTGGAGATGGGCACGTTGGGAGATGATTAAATCACAAGGCAGGAGCCCTTGCGAATGGGATCAGTGCCCTTATGAGAACAGGCAGGAGGGCTCTTCCCACTGCCCACCCTTTACCATGTGAGACTCAGCAGGAAGATGGCAGCTGCACCCAGGAGAGGTCCTCCCCGGACCCCGACCCTGCTGGCACCTGTGCTCGGCCTTCCAGCCTCCAACTCTCCAGTCTCCAGTGCTATGAGAAAATAGACTTCCACTGTGTGTGCCACAGTCTGTGGTATTTTGTTATGGCGATCCAAGCTAACACATATCAATTGACAGAATCCCAGAAAATTAGAAAACTGTAAAACAATCTTTTAAAAAAATTCACTCAAGGCTCTTGTAGAAACAACACTTACATATTAAACCAATACTTAACTAAACAAAGATAGTATTTAAATACTCCTAATCTGTTAGAAAATGTTCAGGTTCTGAACCACCTTTACAGATGCAGGTTTATTGGTCCTTTCTGAATGACACTGTAAGATTTGAGCCTTTTATTCGATCATATGACAAAAGTATGTGAGCACTGGCCGCTGGGAACAGGAGAACGAGATGGAGAGTTGCTTAGAGTTCTCATTCTACATTTCTGCAGGGCGTGTGATTCCCTTTGCAAAGTGGATATACAGGTGCCTGCTCTCTGGCGGGGCAATTGAGTTCTGTGCCAATATTTGTCCAGTAAGCGTCCTCATTCGCAGATCAATGGAGTGTCCTCGTATGCACATGGGACAGAGAGAGAGCTGCCATCTCAAAGAACTATATCCACCTAAAGGCCATGGGAAACGTGTGGCGGAACAAGTCAGAACCTAAGGCATGAACGACATGATGAGAATAACAATTGATACTAATTAAGCACTTTCTGTATACCAGGCACTTGTCAACATGTGTTCATGAATTATCTCAGTATTGCCATACACTGACAGAACATTATTATTCTCATTTTACAGACAAAAAAAGAGCTAAGAAAAAATGTGAAGTCTTTTCCCCAAGTTCACAGAAAAGTGGTTGGCAGAATAGGGACTTCTATCTAAAAAACGGACATTTGGACATAAATTGAAACACACAAACACATGTACAGGCACGGTAAGAAAATATAAAAAGAAGAGAAAACCAGAGCTTCCCAGCAGCCAATAGCCAGGGGCAGGCAGACCTGAAGACAGATGGTGACTGCTGTAGACATGAGTTTGTGAGGGGGTCGCCGACCCCAACTGTGCTGCTGTCCATGGTCCTGGAGGATTGTAGTCTAACAGGGTGTGGCTGTTTCTTCTCATCCCAGGTAACTGGGGATCCTGTCCTGGCTCTCTCCAAGGAATGCTGAGCTATACATGACAGGTTCCACGGTGAGAAAAGTGGGAAGCAGAGAGAGAAAGTTCTGGAGTCACAAACACTGCCAGATTCCAAATGAGAAACCAAGAATTTGTTTTCAAATCACTCTGTGTAATATTTCTTTCAGATAATTGGGAAGAATATGGTTTTGCTTTTCAATTTACTCTCAAAAAAACAGCAATTCGCCCAACACTATGATACCTATGTTTGTGTGGATTTCGAATCCTAGTTTCTGAACCACATATTGCCACATATTGCTTTGATGTGGCGTCGTCTTGGTAAATAAACAGCCAGAATGCCAGGACATCAGATTCAGGTAAATGGCTGGTTGCAGCCTCTCTGCCTGCATTGCTGCTCCTGCCCCATCTTCAGTCACTTATGAGGTAAACTTTCCTTGTCTGTGTCCTTGAAAAGTAAATAGGCTTTGCCGTACCTTCCAGGCAGCTTGCTGTGCCCATGAGGGAAGGGCCACTGAGGAGAGCAGACATAGAGAGAGGGAGAGTGGCCCCAGACGGTCCACCACCCTGTGCCGGCCATGGGGCAGATGTAAGGATAAAACCGTCAGCAGTGAAAACACAAAGAGAAATATTGCGATTTCCTATTATCCACATTCTTCCCAGCGGCTGTTTGCCCAGTTGCCATGGCACAGGCGCTGAGATTTCATAATTTTCCTCCTGCCCGCCATGTGCTCGTGCAACAATGTGAATTTAATCATCCCAGACAGTTGGTTGGGTTTTGTCCATGTGAGTGGAATAAAACTTTTCTCACCAGCTAAACCCACAAAGTATCTAAAAGCCATAAATAATGGGTAACTCCTATAACTTGCACCTGCCTGTTTTATTTGATCAAAGCTGCAAGGACCCAGAGAGAAACTGCAGAGTTCCCAAGTGCCAGCGACTGCTCATGGGCCAAGCTGCCCGACACATTTTCAGTGGAAACGCTTATTTTGGTAGGGAGGTATTCTTTCCGAAGGACAGAAATAATTCTGATCCAAGTAGTAATTTTAAATGGAACAGTCCTAACTAACAACGATTCCTTCCACCAGGCAAAGAAAGGAGGAGCAATGTGGGGAACCATCAGAAGGATTGTCTGAGCATCAGAGGACGGAGGAGCAGGTTTAACCAGCAGATCATGAGGGAGGACTGTCTGAGCGTCAGAGGACAGAGGAGCAGGTTTAACCAGCAGATCACTAGGAACAGAAAGTGAGCGTGGAAACCCCACACATTCCTTTGGTCGTGGTGAAAGGCAGAAATGCATAATACCAGCCAGGGCTATGAATACGGAAGACCCAGAATTGGATTTGTCTGTTGCACTTAGAAATATTATTTGAACTGTTTGAAATGATTTGGATCCTTTCAGAGAATAACCTGCCCTATTTAGAAATATCATTGCAACATGATCAAGAGTAATTTTTTCTGAAAAGTAGTTATCTGAAGTTTGCACATCATAAAAAGTATGTCATTGGTTTAAATTTACAGTGGGGAGAGACTTAGATATACTTATTTTTATCTCTCTATTCTGATACAAAATTATTAAATTTCCAAGACTCTTAAAAATACACACACATTATGGTCAAATGATCATGAAATTCTTTATTGTGTTTTTAATGTATTAAATGACATAAAATAATAATACTGGAAAAATGCTTCTTTGATACAAAACTAGAAAATAGGACTATAATAAATGTATTTGCTGGATACCGTTTTTCAAATTAACAAATCTATTTTCTATGATACGCTGCCAAGAGTCATGCTAGTTCTCAGGGCCCACTGCAAAGAACAGGCCATTATTTGAGGCATTTCTTAATTCAGCAAGAATTAAAGAACAAGAAACCAGACAATGGAATATTTGCAGAATTTTTTTTGAAGTCATGTATAATGCCCACTAATCTAAAGAGACTCCTATTTTGACAAAAGCTGGCAAAAGGCTAAAGATGGTTCAAACAACTTCAGGTATTTGAAGTAGTAAAAGAAAATATCAGAAGACAGTAGCTGAAAATGGCAGTGAATGCTGTGTGCACCTGTTATTTTGATCATAACCCACGATTTCTCCACTGTGTCACCATTTCCACTGGACTCCCATGACCTTTCTTTCCTTTTCTTTCCTTTTTTCTTTCTTTCTTTTTTTTTCTGAGATGGAATCTCGTTCTGTTGCCCAAGCTGAAGTGCATTGACACCATCTCAGCTCACTGCAAGTTCCGCCTCCCGAGTTCACGCCATTCTCCTGCCTCAGCCTCCCGAGTAGCTGGTATTACAGACACCTGCCACCATGCCCAGCTAATTTTTGTGTTTTTAGTACAGATGGGATTTCACCATATTGGCCAGATTGGGCTCAAACTCCTGACCTCAGGTGGCCTGCCCACCTCAGCCTCCCAGAGTGCTGGGATTACAAGCTTGAGCCACTGCGCCTGCCACCGCACCTGGCACCTCCACCCTTTCTGATGTTCTTGTGACCAGTTCACCAAAGGAGATATTAATTTTTAAAATGCACTTGTTTTTCAGTTGAGATCCTGCCCAGTGAATGTTTTCATCATGAGAGAAATCCCTGCACCACGTCTTTAGCCACCTGTGCATTGCATTTTCAGGGTGGAGGCAGCGTGGAATAAAAGAAACACCTTCCGTCAGGCCAGCTTTGGATCCGGATCAAATGTGGGCCAGTGGTCAAATAGCTCTGAGCCACAGTCAAAATGAAAACTGAAAATTTAGTCAAAACGTCTGAAACCACATCCCCCCTGAATTCTGAGTTTCTGGCTCTCCACACCCAGAGGCCTCCACACACAGAGGGCCTGTGCCCTGAGCACAAAAGCCAGTCATCTGGGGAGGCCCAGGCAGGAGGCGCATTTGGACCCAGGTGTTTGAGACCAGCCTGGGCAACAGCGAGACCTTGTCTCTTAAAAAAAAAAGAGAGAGAGAGAGAGAAAATACAGAAAAGAAGAAGAAGAAGAAGAAGAAGCTGCCACTCACCTGCTTTAGCGAGCTCTGCCCGTGCAGCTGGACCGTTTTTCTGCTTTTCTTCAGTTCTCTGGATGCTCCCTGCACCTGATTTCATTGATGTCTTGGATGATTCACTCAACACCTGAGACGACGAGGAACGAGGGGAGGTGCTCACAGCTGCCTGGATCTTAGGTGAGCCTGGAGCTGCGACCTTACAAATGTGGTTCCCGTGGTGTCCACTGTCACCTCCTGTAACACTGAACAAGGCAGGGAGCGGCGGGACCTCCTTGCGGCCTGCGCTGGCCCTTGGGAGCTCATATGTTTGCCCACGGTGGCTTTTGTCAGGACTGACAAACGTGCGGGTCTGTCCGGGCCCAGTCTGGACCTCCAAGTCCACTGGCTGGGGCACCCTTAGGTCTCCATCCCTGCTCCTCCCTCTGGAAACAGGGTGGCAGGTCTCAGGAATCAAGGTTGCCACATTTCTGAGGACCATGTGAGAGAAGCAGGGATGCAAGATGTGTTAACGATGGGAACAGCAGAAGCTGAAGAGTGCCAGTGGAGTGAAGATGCCCATGTCTGCACTAAACAGCTAGCAGGGAGAGGAATTAGACAGTGTCGCCTCTCAAGGCAGAGCATCTATCTAAAAGGTAGAGAGTCCTCTCGCCAGGTGGAGGAATATCCATGACCAACACCGTGGGTCTCCTCCTCCCAAGCCCATGACCGACACTGTGGGTCTCCACCTCCCAACTCACATCCAGGACGTCTTGAGGGGGCGGGTGCGCTGCGCATCCTCCTGCTGTTTGTGGGAGACCTTGGCTTTCCATCAGCGTGTTGGCTGCCTGGGCATCACAAAGGGTGACTTGGGGACATGGCCTGCACGCAGTGCACTCTGCCATGCCTCATTCTGGTGCCAGGTGCTGGCAGCACATGGAGCAGGCCCAGCCGGGTGGGCTGCGCTCAGTTCCAATGCAGGGGCTGAGCTAAGGTGCGGCAGCACTGCCTCCTTCAGGTACCGACTATGATCACGTTCAAATGTCCCTATGCAGCAAAGCCTGCTGGGCTGCACCCCACCAAGGTTTTGGGAAGGGTGAGATCCTACCAAGAGCCCCATTCCGTGGCAACCTCAGTGAATCAAACATGGGACCTACATGGCTGTGGTATCCACGAGTCTGCCATGGTTGGATGAAGGCTCTCAGGGCAGCACTGCTGTCTGCACTGCGTGCATGTGTCTCAGCCCCACAGACGCAAGAGGAGGCCCTGCTAAACTAGCGGTGCACTAACCACTCATTTTATTACATAAAGGAGTGTGAGGGCCTTATGTCTGATGGGCAGTGACATGTTCCACCTTGTTTTTAAGCAAACACGTTCAGAGAGAAAAAGCACACTTTTCACCCGGTGTGTGTGTGTGTGTGTTGGGGCAGGTGTGAATTTTAATTAAAGTGGATGGGTCACCAGGATCAAGTCACACCACGTTGTACTATGCGAAAAAAGATGGGTATAAGAAAGTGATGTCCAAGGAACGAAGATGACACCCCATTTAGAATATAAATGTATCTCTGCAGAGCAAGACAATGTCTGTGCGGAGCACGGTGTATCCAAGAACGAGGATATTCCTATCAGAGCAAGGCCGTGTCCCTGTAGAGAAAGGCTGTGTCCATGCAGATCAAGGCTGTGTCTGTGTAGATCAAGGCTGTGTCCGTGTAGATCAAGGTTATGCCTGTGTAGATCAAGGCTGTGTCTGTGTAGATCAAGGCTTGTAGATCAAGGTTATGCCCGTGTAGATCAAGGCTGTGTCTGTGTAGATCAAGGCTGTGTCCGTGTAGATCAAGGTTATGCCTGTGTAGATCAAGGCTGTGTCTGTGTAGATCAAGGCTGTGTCCGTGTAGATCAAGGTTATGCCCGTGTAGATCAAGGCTGTGTCTGTGTAGATCAAGGCTGTGTCTGTGCAGATCAAGGCTATGCCTGTGTAGATCAAGGCTGTGTCCATGTAGATCAAGGCTATGCCCATGCAGATCAAGGCTATGCCCATGTAGATCAAGGCTATGCCCATGAAGATCAAGGCTATGCCCATGTAGATCAAGGCTATGCCCATCCAGATCAAGGCTATGCCCATGTAGATCAAGGCTGTGTCCCTGTAGATCAAGGCTGTGTCTGTGTAGATCAAGGCTGTGCCCATGTAGATCAAGGCTGTGCCCATGTAGATCAAGGCTGTGTCCATGTAGATCAAGGCCATGTCCATGTAGATCAAAGTTGTGTCCATGTAGAACAAGATTTTGTCCACATAGAGCCAGGATGTGCTCATGCAGAAGAAGGATATATTCACACAGCGCAGATACATCTATGTTGAGCGAGGGTTTTTCTGGGATTCGAGCTCTGCTTTTCTAATGCCTGTGTCTATCCTGCCACGTGGACTTTCACATCAACCTCCTTGAGCCGGGCTCTTGAACAATCAATGTGTGGGGGATGGATCCGTTTTTCAGGGCTGCAACATCAGAGTATCACAGGCTTGATGGCTTCACATGGAATGTATTTTCCTGTCACGCTGGAGGTTGAGTATCTGAGATCTGGGTGTTAGCAGGGTTGGCATTTGGTGGCTGAGAAGGAGAATCTGTTTTAAATGATGGGGTTCAGGGCTCACTGCCCCAAAATATGGCACTTTACATGTGGCATTTAAGAATGCGGCAGAAGCAGGAAGGTCATTCCCCAACCTTCTCCTTCTCTTCCACAGAAGCAGGTCCCAAAACCTAGCTGGTACTTTCTGGCCTTTCCCTGAAGCAGATCACAAGATCCTCATAACCTAATGGCCCCCACTGCACCGCCAGGGAAGACACATCCTTAGCTTGGAAGACGTGGGGACAGAGAGACGTGTCTGCACACACAGGTTTTGCTGCGTCCCCGCTCCATGACCATCTGATCACACCTCTCTGGGACCATGCGCTTCCTCATCCAAGCTGGCCCAACAACACCCAAGCTCACCCAGTTCTTTGCGTCTTCATAACTTTATGAAGGCCTCCACGTCGTTGAAGCTTATTAATTAAATTCCAGGCTTCTCTCCTGTTAACCTGTCTTTGTCTGATTTTCAGACCCAGGTGGGAACCCGAGACAATCCAGGTCAGCCTTTTCCCTCCGTGGCTCCTGACACCTGCACAGGTACCTTGCTCTGCCCTGCAAGCAGCAGTTCAGCAATTCGGGACAAAGGCCGGCAGCGGGAGGATTCTCACCACATCAGCCCCTCACGTCTCTGGCTGTGGGGCTCATTCAAGGAAAAGGGGTAAGAGGGTTTCTTTTTTTGTTTTTGTTTTCTTTTCAGTTTTCAGACCCAGCCAAGGTCCCTAAAATGGCCGAGGAAAACCTCTCCTTACACAGGTCTCTCCCCAGCATCTGGTGGCCACTGGTGACCATTGTCCTTCATTGGCACATAGAAGCAGCACCTCGATTCCCCCTTCAGGAGCCGTGTTCTCCCCGCGTGTGCATCCATCCTGGCTCCAACTTTCCTCTTTCTATAAGGACGCCAATCATACTGGACTAGGCCCACCTGAACGATGTCATCTCAGTTTGGTCATCTGCACAGTCCCTATTTCGAATAAGGTCTGTCAACCTAAACTCAGGGAGAGGCTGTCTAAGAGGAGAGGTGCTGACCTGAGAGCTGCTGAGCATGGCCGTGGCACCCACACACCATAGCAGACTCTGCACGTCTGGGAAGGGAAGACCAAGGCTTGAGGGAAGTCATCGGAGGATGAGGCAATGTTTTGAAATGATTGTCCTCGGCTACAAGGATGGATAAGGGTGTCGCTGATCTGAGGTTGGCCAGGCTGTGCTGGGCCGACGTCCCTGCAGAGTGCTTCTTGTGCCAGGCTGCGGGTTTTGTAGTGTTTTTCATGACGAGACACACAAGCACGAGGACCGTCTCCTCATGGCCTTCCCCACTCTGTTCAGCAGTTTTCTTAACATTTGTGACTGCACTATGGCTCTGTCAACACTCACAGGTCACATTCTCGGACACCGGGTGTGGGACTCGATCACGGGAATCTCAGGGGACAAGCAAAGCCCAGGGTGGAGGGATGCAGAAGCAGGAGCACAGCGGAGTCAGGGGAGCCCTGGCAGAGGTGCCGAGAAGCGGTGTTGGACCGGGACGGGCCCCACGCAGGCTGCTCTCCTCTTGGCAGGGATCCCCGGGCCTGGGAGGACTCCTCCTGTCCACCTCTCAT
>NW_012114433.1:836269-846186 GCF_000951035.1 Colobus angolensis palliatus
GTGTACACACGGAAGGGCATTCTTAGAAGGTCAAGTTAACAGGATAAGCCTTGCACAAGCAAAGATGTATGTGTGTCAACCCCAGAGTGTGGGAGCCTGTAAATCATAGCTGTGCTTGGTTCCAGGGATCAGCTCTTACCATGGGATTCTCACTTTGAAAGAAAAAATGACATTCCTCAAATCTAGTGAGACAGTAACCTGTCAGAGCGCAGAGTCAGAGAAGGTAGGGGGGCGAGGGTGTAGGGGCAGTAGGTAGGGAGCAAGGGTGCAGGGGCAGTAGGTAGGGGGCGAGGGTGTAGGGGCAGTAGGTAGGGGGCGAGGGTGCAGGGGCAGTAGGTAAGGGGCGAGGGTGTGGGGCAGTAGGTAAGTAGTACTTGAGCTTAGTTGAGTTATCATCGCTTTCAGGTTAGTTACAGTTTATGATTTATTGAGCATTATGTCCTTTCCATATTGTAAACCAAAAGGTATCTAAGACAAGCTTCAGTCAATTTAGAAAGTTTATTTTGCCCATGACACAGCTGCAGGAGGTGGCTGACATGTGGCCAAGGTGATTGGGGCACAGCTTTTGCTTTCATACGTTTTTGGGAGACACAAGACGCCAATCAATACACGTAAGATTTACACGGTTCCATCTGGAAGGGAGGACAGCTCGAAGCGGGCTGCTTCCAGATCACAGGTGGATTTTAAAATGTTCAGAGTGGCAATTGGTTGAAAGAGTTACTATCTAGAGAAAGGAATGTCTGGGTTAAGGTAAGGGGCTGTGCAGACCCAGGTTTTATCATGCAAGTGGCAGGCTTCAGAGAGAAGAGACTGTAAATGTTTCTCATCAGACTTAAGGTCTGTGTTGATGTTACTGCTGGAGGGTACAATGAGGCACTCCCACCCCCTCTTCCTGGCCTGAACCAGTCTTTCAGGTTAAATTTTAGGGTGCCCTGGCAGAGGAGGATGTCCATTCAGATGGTTGCAGGCTGGTGGGGGGGCTTTGACTTTTATTTTGGTTTACGATATCATTTATGAAACTATTTTTATTTTATTTAACTATTACATTTAACTCTCCAAACAATCATGCTAATAAGATTATTAATCCCAATTTAGAGATGAGGAAACAGAGACTCCAGGAAATGCATATAATTTGACCGAGGTCCTCCCTCTGGTGCTTAGCGGGCTTGGTCCAAGCACACATTTGACTTCCACCAGGGCCCGAACCCCTTGGGGGCTGAGCTGACTGTCTCCAGTGCCTGGCAGGTGGAGAGTAATTCTTTTCCCCCAGACGAGGATGGCAGGGTGCTGGCTGTCACTTGAGCAATCCCTTCCTTTTGCCTCTTTTTTTTTTTTTTCCCAGAAAATGATAGAATCTGCTTCAAGCTCTCATTGGGACTGGCTGATGTTGGCATTCACTCAGGCTGTGCCTCTGCACTCCTTGTTTAAAGACCATGACTAAATTGGGCTGCGCCAAATTGTACGACAGCATGGAGATTTACTGCTGCCACGTGGTTCCAGAACTGCATCTCCACCGGCTCACATCAATGTCCTGTTCACTTGGGATGCCAATCGTTGCCAGTGGCTTTTGAGATAGTGGCTGGGACATGACATTTCATCTAGAAAGTGTCATGCTGGGATGGTTTCTCAGGGGAAGACAGGGAACCACACAGCACAAAGACGCAGGAGTTGGCGTCGGGCAAACGCAAGTGCTCAGGGAACACCCGCTGGGCCCAGTCCAAGTCAACAGGAGGCTCTGGGGTTGACGAAACTGCTCAAGGTGGAGTTATTTTAAGTGTCCAAGTGTGCATCCTCTTTCCACGTGTCCTGAGATGTAGCCCTCTCCATCCTTCCACCAAGAGAGTGGCATTCATCCTAAATTCACTGATGGTATCAGAATGGAGTCGATGAGTCTAGAAAAATGTATCTCAAATTAGGAATTAAAAATCAGAGAGTCAAGGGCTTCCGGGAAGCATCTGCAAAGTTAAAGGAAGTCACTCAAACACAGAGCTTGTTCAGGGGCACTTGCTCTCAGACATTATTAGTAGATTTACATTCTATCACCATCAAAACGATCAAAGCCTGCACACAGATGGTGCGAGTTCCCCATCAGGCCTGCTCAGGCGCATCCAGTGGAGACTGGCCCGACCCTGCATTCCCCGATCAAAACCTGTACACAGATGGTGCCGGTTCCCCACCAGGGCTGCTCAGGCACGTCTGGTGGAGACTGGCCTGACACTGCATTCCCTGCAAGACCCCCTCCCCTGCCGATGCCACCGCTGCCCTGTGGCTGAAACGCCTGCCCTCTTGATCTTTCATTTCTGACCATTTTGGAACCTAGGCATAAATTCTTCTTAGTCATTTAAAACATTTATTGTCTCAAATCTGAGATCCATAACTAATTATCTTTCTCTTCAAGGGATTGAATCTCTTTGTGTGGGAGGATTAAAAAAAAAAAAAAAGAAAGAAAGAAACGTGTTTGTTTATTTCTTCCAGTTTTTGCCACATGCTATTTGTGAAACCCCAGACCTCCTCACCTGACGTCACTGTCTCAGAATCGAGTCTGCATTTCTAAAATCTCCCAAGAAACTAAAGGAAACATTAGGGAGACCTTAGAACCCAAATCTGACTCCGTCCTCATGTCCACACTCGGAATCCCAGGGTTGTACTGAAGAGATGCCGCGCTGAACGTCATTTCTGCGTTAACTTCAATTTCCAACACGAAAGCAAGGAGTTTCTTATCAGCTGAATGTCAGTTTTCTAACCATGAGCCATGTCATGAAAAACGCTTGAGTTCTGGGTAAGAATAAGGACCAATATCTGAAAACGCAGAAATCCATAATTACTTTTTTATTTGTCCTTTCCAAGGGAGAGACGAGGGTCAGCTCTCAAAATCATCACTTGTCATCTTAATGACAGGGACTCAAAGCCGAGCGATGGCGCAAAGCAGGCAGTGGTGCTGGGCCCGGCCTGGCACTGCCCATCCTTGGCCTTCGGGACCCGGGCTCCCGCCCCCGTGCCCAGCCTCACGCCCGCCCGGGCCTGCGGTCCCCTGAGCCCCGGGCCCGCCGCCAGCCGGAACGTTCTGGTCTTGCCTCGCTTCCCGCCTGCACTTTTCTTTCCTGGCCTGGCAGAGACATCTCTGCGAGTGGGAGAGGCCAGAGGAAGTCCCAGCCCCTCCAGCGGCGCCCCCCGGGTTACACCCGAGCACCGCACACTCGCTTCTCCCGGGACTTAAAGGTAAACTCCGCGTGCGTCGTGTCGCCGTGGTCGTCTGGGGCCGTCATTCCCCCTTCGTGCTCCTCTCGTCATCCCCGCAAGACCAAGAGAGAGGTGAGTCCGGGGTCCTTCACAGCGTTCCCGGGGAGGGAGGATAGTACACAGAGCCCGGGGAAGGCGAGCCCAAGCCGGCGCACATGGAGACCCCTCGGAGGCCCCAGCGCACAGGGAGGCCCCAGCGCACAGGGAGGCTCGCAGGCAGGGGTCTCTCCGAGGAATCCCTGCCTGCTCCCGCAGGTCGTCCGGACCCACCGCCTCCCCACGCTTGGATGCGGGAAGGGGCCCTCCTGTGCCCTGCGCTGCCCGCCTCCCAGGCCCACGGGCACGAGGCTTTGGCCCTGTTCCCTTCCCTGGATCTGCCTGCCTGGCGCCTGCCGCCTCCCTCAGAGGAAGCGCTAAGTGTTAGGAAGACCCCTCGTGTTTTCCCTTCTGAGACACACAGACAAAGCCCAGGAGAATCGGGGTCCCGGGGAAGGAAAGGGAGAGCCGGGTGCATGGTGCATCCAAGCCCCTGAGCGCTGCGGGAGTGGGAGGGACTCAGGGACGCTTTCTCAGAGGTACCTCTGCTGTCCTAAAAACTAAGCCAATAAGGAACAGAACTTTACCTCTTCATATGGAAAGTGGATGTGACTGCCACGCAGTAGCTGTATAGAAGAAGCGTTTTCGAGGTTTACATGACAGCCAGAAGGTATCTGCACTGCGGGAGGCTCCAGACATACAGCTCCTTACATGCAAACACGCATGCACGCACATGGGTGGAACAGCGCAGGCTCCAGGCCAGCGATACCCCAGGCTCCTTGGGCGGTGCACCTACTTTTCCAGGGACACTGCCACCCTTCAGCTCAGCAGGGGCTCATGGCACAGCCATGGCCGGGCTTTCTGCATAGGCAGGAGTGCAGCCATTTGCCCATTTGCCAGGCTGCAAGGAGTGAGGTCACAGCCTGGCAGGGTTCTCTGACATGCTGAGGACAACAGAGGCCATAAGCACCTCACAGAATGAGCACCGCTTCTCAAAACAGGAAGACTTGCGTGTGGCCATCGACACCTTGCATTGAATTATTGGTTTCTGTGTTTTAGCCAACTGGAGTCCTGGAGAACTATTTTTACTCAGGTGACATCTGTGATAAAGAGCCCATCAATAAATACTTTCCGCCTGAGTAATGTGCTCCCCTCAAACACTGGCGCCAGAAGATCCTGCTCTGCGCAGCTGGCCTGGGGTCCAAGAAGGCAGAGCTCCGTGGAGACAGGCAGGGCTGCGGCCGTCCTGCCCCACATCAAGGCCTCTGGCTGTGTTAAATGGCCAGTGCGGGGCGTCCTTAGGATTGGCCAGTCACCGGGACTCTGACCAGAGGATGCTCCTTGCCGCTGAGGATATGACAAAAGAGAATGGCATAGGAGTGCCATGGAGGCAGTGACCAGGCAGGTGGTGTTAGGGGACAGACACAGTGGTCTCCATCCACAGGCCCTGGCTCCCAACTCCGGCAGCCTTTGTGATAACGCTGGGACCCCGTGGGCCTTGGGAACCAGAATCTCTGACCATCTCCTGTCCTTTTGCCTGACCCAAGGCAGGACTCTAACCTGATTGTGGATCAGAAGACCTTCATTCCAGAGAGGGTCCCGCCCCACACTCTGCAGGAAGGAATCTGCACAGAGGCCGGGATAAGTCTGAGCAGACAGGCCCTGCCGGGGTTGCTTCCTGCGGGTTTTGTCCATTCCCATTTCTGCATGGCTGTCAATCATGCCTATGTAATGAAATCTCCATAAGAACCCATGGAGTCTGTGAGCTTTCCGAGAGCTGAGCACGCCAAGGTCCCTGAAGGATGGAGCGCCCATGAGGGCACAGAAGCTCCATGCCCCTCCCCCTGTATCCTTTGCAATATCCTTGATAATAAACCAATTGACACAAGTGTTTCCCTGAGTTCTGTGAGCCACGCCAGCAAATTAATCAAACCCAAAGAAAGGGGCATGGGAAGCCCAATTTGAAGCCAGTTGGTCAGAAGTTCTGGAGCCCAGACTTGCAGCCGGTGTGGGGGGCAACCTTGAGGACTGAGCCCTCACCTGTGGATCTGACGCTGTCTCCAGGTGGACAGTGTCGGAACTCAGCCAGAGGACCCCGCTGGTGTCTGTTGCTGAGCAGGGGGGAAAGCCCCGCACATCTGGTCACAGATGCTGTTGTCATGGTGACATAAGAACAGAGGAAAGGCACAGCTAGAGTTTCCCGAAACGCACAGCATCCGTGTCCCGTGTGAGCGGGATCTCTGGGAGCCACGCAGGGAGACGTTCACGTGCCAGAGAATGTCCTGAGTAACATGGGGGCGGCAGGGGAGAGAGCCCCCAACAGTGAAAGCTCTTCAAACCCTAATGCTGGAGGGATGCCACAGCTTGCAGAAGCTACGCATGGACCAGCAAGTCACACTCATGGGGTTATAAAGCCATGGCACTGGCTGGCTTTGGGGAGGGAGGAGAGAGCTTAAAGGTGCTTCCATCTATTTGTAATGTTTTTCCTTCTCTAATTACCTGCATTAGGTAGCACTATGCTTTGCTGTATTGTTTAATCTATCAGAAAGGTGGTTTTTATCATTTTTAACAACCAGGGCCTGGTCTGGCAGCTTAAGGGCTGAGCTCCAGGAGACAGTGGGACTGGCTTGTGTAATGTGTGTTGCTGGAAGATGGTTTTGCTAAAGCTAGTTTGACCAACACCATTCCTGGGCACGTCTGAGGACTTTGCGGAGGTATTAACAGAGGGAAATATCTCCACCTTGGAAACTCTTACTGGTGATTTTCTTATGTAATTAGCTTTGGCATGACAATAATACCCCTAAAATCCTTTGCAAACTGACCCTCCATGATCACACATGCTGCAGGTGCATCTGGCGGATACGGGTTCAAGCTCAGACAGTTTGCTCATAGACAGTCTGGACAGTTGCTTTAGCAAGACGGAGAAGCAGCTACAGTGACGATCTCCCCATGTCAAATTCCACTCTCCCCACATCCTCTTTCGCTTTCTGTATTCAGATTAATTATTGGTGCTGATTATTGGCACAGTCTTTCAGCTATGCCAGCCTATGGAATCATATTTCTTAATACGAGGCCAAACTGGCAGTGATTCCCCGGCCACGGAAGGTGGAACAGTTCCAGTAAATCAGGCTACGCTTTCACTGGGTGTGCTGTGTCAAAGGCAGCCTCTCCTGGTGCTTCTTCAGTGCGGTTGACCTATTGGTATTATGGTTATCACATTTCAGCATCAGTCAGCCTTTGGAGATGAGCCGGCTTCCTCACTCATATGGCTAGATTAGGAGATAGATAGATATATTAATACATATCTAATGCAATCATAGTTCCCCTGAGAATCACTGGAAACATTAGCTTTTTATTTATTTATCTTACTTAAACCCCAAAGACTCAAGTGCCCACGGGGGCTGTCTGCTGTGTGCTGCCAACTCACTTGATTAGGAAGCCTCGTGGTGGGAGGGACTGTGGCTGGCACCTCTCAGGGTCGCTCTGCAGACATTCTGCAGGAAGCCGCACACATTCACCTTGAGAGCAGGCTCCTGCCGGGTGCCCACGGAAATGACTTCCCTAATTCTGCCATCTCCACTGCAGTGGTTTCTTAATGCCCCATAAATCCAGCCAAATACTTTGACCTTTTTACACATTGTCATTGTGCTTCCTGAAATTGTCCAGTCCAGCAAAACGCCTACAAGAGGTCTTCAGTGCAGCTTTTTGACAAATGTGTGAAGGTCAGAGCATGGCCAGGAAGAAGCCAGCCACGTTCACCAGCAGCAGAAACAGCAGCAGCTTACAGGATGCCCACGCCGACACCCACACTCCCCCAAACGCTGTAATTCTTAGCATCGGCCATGAAATGCAACTTATGATTCCATTATTTTTACGATGGTGTCCCAGGATGTGGTTTTGTTTGTTTATTTCCTTTCCTAAAAGTGTGGTAAAATATACACAGAATAAAATTGACCGTTTAACCATTTTTAAGCACACGGTTCAGCACATTAAGTACCCATTGCTGTTCAACCATCACCACCGTCCACCTGCAGAACCTTTTCACCTCCCAAAACTGCAGCCCTGGGCCCATCCCAGCACCCCCCGCCCCACACCCACCCTCCCACCGCCTGTCTGTGAGGTGGAGCCTGGTGCCTCCTGTGCACAGCCCTGCAGCGTTCCTGGTGTCTCCAGTGCAGAGCCCTGCAGTGTCCTGGTGCTTGGTCTTCCCTCACACCCCACAGCTGACTCGTCTGTGGGTCCACAGCTAATGCCGTGTGTCAGCTCCATGGGCCCACAGGGTGCCCAGCTGTTTGCTGGAATGCTGTTCTGGGTGTGTCTGTGAGGCTGTTTCTGGGGGAGATCAGCATTTGCTTGGATAGACTGCACACAGCAGATTCTCCTTCCCAACATGGGTGGGCCTCGTGCAATCAGGTGAAGGCCTGGAGAGAAGAGAAAGGCTCAGCAAGTGGGCGATGCACCTGCCTGACCCTTCAGCCAGGATGCTGGCCTGGTCCTGGGCTCAGACTGGAACCCACGCCATCAGCCCTCCTGGGTCTCCAGTTTGCAGGTGCTGGGACTCCTCAGCCTCCAAATTCACAGTAGCCAATTCCTTCAATAAGCCTATACTTCTGGACCTGTTGATTCTGTTTCTCCAGAGAACGCTAACACCATCTTCAAATCATACTCAGACACTGGTGTTTGGCATCAGCCTCCTAACTGGCCTCCTGCACTGACCGGCCCCTGTCCTTGACTGACCATTTTCCACAGAGCAGCCTAATCGATTCTTCTACACTGTGAATCAGACTGTGGCTCTAAACCTACCACCTTCTCCACTTCACCCAGAGAAATGCCAACGTCCTTTCCGTGATCTAAACCTCCAGCCCCTCCTGGCACTGGCTGCCCTCTAGACTCTACACCTCCGCCCTCACTGTCTGCTCAGGACGAGCTTTCAGACATGTTCAGAAACTGTTGAGCTCTGCAGAACTTAGTATCCGCATCTGTGCAGAAAAGAGAAATGGAGCCTGTCTCTCCCGGGCCTCCATGGAGTGCTACATGCAATCACGGCTCACAGTGAGTGCTCCAAAAAATCTCTCCTCATTATCACGTAGCCCCCTGTCCACAAGACATATCCAGGCACCTAGAGGCCTCCTTGACCTACAAGGCAAACTAAACATTTTGCTTCTACAATTTACATGGACATGAAAGTTTATGTTAAATGTCAGCAAAGGTATGTAGTCACATATTGAAATGATGTGGGTTTGAAGAAAGTTCCAAGCTGTGTTCTCAGTTTCACCGGAAGATTTCATCCAGGGAAACACAGATTCTTAATCAATCATCACAACAGCTGCTATTTATTGACACCTGCCTACACTGGGCTCCAGGGCTGAGTGCTTTGCATGCCCTGTGTTCTGAATGGTAATGGGGTGCTTCACAGGTAAGGACAGCTGGGCTCCGAGAGGCCCAGAGAATCCCCAAGGCCTTGGCACCAGGATGCACCGGCTGCAGGCCGCGGTCTTTCGAAGCACCTGCGTGTTACACACCTTTCACCTGGACATGCACTGAGTCGTGTGCAAGCGGGAAATCCGACTCCATTCAAGACCTGGTGAAGTTCACACCCATCGAAATTCCAACTCCTGGCTTCCATTTTCCAGTCTGATTTCCGCTGATAATCATGAAACAAGAGTCACATTTTTGTGGGACATTTTTGTGGGACTTTCGGGGTAAAAGCCATGAAAGACAGCAACGCGCCCATCTTCGGGAACAGATGGCCTCTTGGTTTCCCACAGATCCCTCCCACAAAGTGTTCTCTCACAGCCTCGGGACTCTCACGGCCCAGCCACCGGGCTCCATCTCGCCGCACTGCCTGGCACAGTCACACAAGCCGGTGGGGGCAGGGGCCTTGTCTTTGCCAGGACTCCAACTGCCCAAACACACTGCATTTAAGAATCATCTGAGGACAGGGTGGAGGAGGCTGTGAGCCGAGGACGGACAGGACTTTAGCACGAGTGAAAGATCGTTTAAGAATCATCTGAGGACAGGGTGGGGGAGGCTGTGAGCCGAGGATGGACAGGACTTTAGCACGAGTGAAAGATCTTGGGGGACATCGTCCAGCTTCACTTTTGCAGATGAGCAAACGGAGATGTCTGGCACGCAGGGCTGCAACTGAACAGACTGCACGGGGACAGGGCTCCCAGGCAGGATCCACAGTCACTGTCACCTCCCAAGAACTTCTTATCAAGGAGCAAAAAATACATAAATATAAAAAAATATATATAACATAAGTTGTGTCTCTATAACCACATAGTAGGCATGTAGATTAGCTTTCTACATGTTACATAGAAGCTAAATACATATATGCCTGTGAGACGGTGCCCCCACAGGAGGGAGGCTGGACCGAGAGCCGCAGATTTTGTGTGGTGCTCACCATCACAGCTCCATGCTCTGCTGGGCACCTGGGGGAGGCTTTATCCTTCATGCCCACCCACCCTCCAAGCCCTCCTGCTCTGAATCTGCCCAGCCTCTTCTGCTCTGAGCCGGGAGGGTCCCCCTGGGTGCAGAACAGGGCCTCCCCTTTCTGCTGTTCAGGCCCCATTGACGTGGGCGGCAGGCAGTGAATCCTGGGAGGCAGGTCCAGGTCCCCGGCACCGATGTCGGTGCAC
>NW_012114433.1:847601-849913 GCF_000951035.1 Colobus angolensis palliatus
TCGTGTTTAATGTAAGTTATTGCTAATTATAAGTAAGTTCACATAATTTGTTATGCAAACACAGCACATTTATATATATAATATATATAATTGTAGGTTAAAATGATTTGATCTTTAATAGTGTCAGTGTTTAAAAACTGGCTCACAAAATTCCTGAAAACGCATCACTGGGCTCCCAGGGGCCCACAGGAGCGCAGGCCTCAGCACGCCTCTGCAAGACAGGCAGCCCGCCCGAGGTTGCCTGGGTGAGTGTGGGGATCTGGGCTGTAAACTCAGTTCTGTGTGATTCTGCTCCTGACCTCCACTGCTGATGTGAGAGCTGAAAACTGCCAGGATGTCAGGTCTGAAGGAATATTAAAGATATGCTAGTCAAGTCTCATGTAACAAATGAGGAAACAGAGACCAACAGAAATAAAATGACTGGGAAAGTCACAGAATCAGTTCAAACAGAGTCAGGCCTGGTCGTCCCTCCCTCCTAGGCCAGTCGCCACCTGACCGAGACTGGAGATAAAAGGCAACCAGGGAAGAAAGTCAGGGTAAACGATACCCCAGGCAATGCACCTGGCTGTAGGGAGAGTGGGGTTTCCAATTGCACAAGTTATAATAATTATTTAAAAGGGTGTGGGCAAAATAATTGCAATAACATCAAAACAATAATATTACCACTTTGCAATTCAGCAAAGATTGCTTTCAGAGTCCCAAAACTGTCTTATCTCATTTACTTCTCCAAACTCTAGAGATCTGTGGCCACCCCCACACAAAAATCAGACCAGAGGCAGAGAAACCAGCTGATGCATCCAAAGTGGTGGATTTGGGGTTTGACCCCGAGTTTATAAGACCTCGTTACCACAGATTTCAGGGGCTTCCCCCTGCACCCCAAGAGGGATGGACATGGGAGCCTCCGATCTCTTTGTGATCCCAGAATCTCCACACCTCCCAGGAGTGCACAGTCTGACACTGAGCAGGAGTGCCCATCAGATAAGCCGGGAAAGGGAGGCCCTTCTGGGGGCTTGTGCTCAAGACAGGGGCCTCCCCGGAAAATGACCGACTCTAGAACACAGTCAAATCCTGCCCTGGAAGGAAAGTGTCCCAGCATCTCCGGTTACCAGCCCCGGAAAGGAGAAGACAGCAGTGAGTGATCAGTGACAAGGTCTTGTGAGGTGACCTCGGTGCACACAGAGCTGGGAAGAACATCGCCTCGCACTTACCATGAGCTCAAGGGGGATCCTACATGCTAGAGAGTAGAATTGTCTTAGGAAGCAGGGAAGAGGAGCTGGTCGAAAGTCAGCATCACGTGGCATGGGGCTGCCGTGTGGCCCTGAGCTCAGACGTAACACACCTCTGACATGGAGGTCAGGCCAACACTGTTCTCTGAGGACGTCAGGTCAGAAATAAACAGTATCTGCACACTCTCTTCTCCCAGAGACAGGGCTTTTCACCCTGTGGCCAGGACGCTATACTCAAGTCCGGTCCAAGAGCTGGGTCTGCAGGAATTACACCCGAGGCAGGCCCATGGGCAGCTCACTGAAGAAAGGGTCCTGGGGTCTGTGTGCGCAATGGAGGGGACAAGAGAGCTTCCTCACGTGACCCACACTCACATTCTCCCACACACCTGAGAAAGCCTTCTCATTACTACGCTGCTGCAGCCCTTTCTACAGAAATGGTTTGGATACCGCAGTTCAGTTGACAGCTGTTTCTTAATTGGAATTAGCAGGTTGGTGATCCTGCTTACACATTAGTCTCTTGGCAAAAGCACAGGATCTTGAACTGTGTTTGCCTCACTCATTTCCCTTGACATTTGTCTGCTCTGGGGAAAGTGGCCACATCGAGGCGCTGGAGAAGGTGCTGGGTTGTGGTCCTCAGTGAGGTGCTGCCCTGGCCACAGACCTGTCCACACAGCTTTCACACACAGAGGCCCGCATTCCCTGCCCTTCCTAACGCCCAAGTCAGTACGACCATCCTCAATGAACAGTCCACCCAATCAAAAGGGGCCCCAAAAGCAAGAGACTTCAGGATGGGGCCAGCGTGGACTGTGAGACAGACCCACACAGCCCATACGAACCTCACACAGCCCGCACACAGCCCACACACACTCCCACACACAATCCCCATGCACAGTCCCACACAGCCCACACACAATTCCCCACACAGTCCCACACACAGCCCACACAACTCACAATCCCCACACACAGCCCACACAGTCCCACATAGCCCATACGAACCCCACACAGCCCACACACACTCCCACACAGCCCACACACAATCCCCCACACAGTCCCACACAACCCACACACAATCCCCACACACAGCCC
>NW_012114433.1:850718-859508 GCF_000951035.1 Colobus angolensis palliatus
CCCACACACAATCCCCACACACAGTCCCCACACAGCCCACACACACTCCCACACACAGCCCACACAGCCTGCACACAACCCGCACACCGCCCCCATACACAGTCCCACCTAGCCCATATGAGCCCCACACAGCCCACACACAGTCCCACACAGCCCACACAGTCCACTCTGCTGCTGTGGCCGGAGGGGCTCTATGCTGCAGAGCCACCTTCCATGCGTGGTGGAACAGGGTGCAAAATCCCACTCTCATCTTCCCAGAAGTATAATTATGAGCAAGTTAGTTTTTCATGTTTATCTCATTTTCTACCTCCCATAAAGTGTGGATAATATTAGAGCCCCCACTAGGGTCACTGAAGAGTCGAATGGGCCGATGGTACCGATCACGCACCCCTCATCGCTGGATTCCCCTTTGTCGATGACACAAGGAGGATTCTGAAACCACCTCGAAAGACACCTTGCCGGGCCGCGTCAGGTAGAAACAGTGCTGACTATTGCTGTAAGCAGGACACAGCTCTAGAGGCTGAAGGCGGACCCCCGTGTCAGCATCACACCTGCAAAGAAGTACATGAGAAGGCCACAGAGAGAGGCTCCTCCCCAATTCCAGAGGAATGAAAGATGGCGCGCAGGAAAGGAAAACTAGCAGAACAGTTAATAAACAGGAGAAAATAAGAGGAAAAAAAATGCCCAGGCCTGTCTGCAGCACCCTCTGGGCCCGGTCCCTCCTGATGAAGCCAGCTCAGGTCTGCAGACCTCGCTGCTGTCAGCTGGAAGCTGCAAACTCAGACTCGCCCACAGAGAAATGCACAGGCCCCACCCGTTGGCAGTGTCCATGCCGTACTGCCCCAAACTCAGTGTGCACCCAGTAGCCAGGATTCCTTTTCCTGCAGAGCCTTAAACAGAGACCCAGAAATAATTCGGCCCCATCATCTTGTGAGCCTGTTGACGTTTGCAAGCCACCCAGGAGAGAGGAGACAGCAGGACTCGGTGACAATGCCTGGGGGGTTTCGCTGGTTCTGCTGGTCCCACAGACATAATTCTGTCTCCGCGGTGCACACCCCTCATCTCACAAATACTGGCAGGCACAGTGGCCACGGGCATCAAGCCCGACTCAGCTCCAGGGAAAGTCACTCCAGAATCCCTCAGTGTAGCGGGTTTACTCCATGAGTGCCCACGGGCCACCCCCTGGGCCAAGCAGCAGCTGCATCCTCCACTATGGGCCAGGTGGCATGAGGGCAAGGAGGCCTTGGTGACAGTCCTGGGGCAGTTCTTGGACCGCACTTGGGGACTGAAGTCCCTCTTTCCATAGAAAGCAGTGCCTGGCAGATGGACCGTGACAGTAGTCAACACTGATCTGACCCTCAGAATTGCACCCCAGAAGCTCCAAGGGACCCCATAGCTGTGCTTGTGTACACTCGGGGTGACTGAGAGGACAGGAGGGTAGAGGAGATGTGGCAGAGACATTAGTATTTTGATTCTCCCTGAGTTCTTAAGATTATTGGTTAAAGTGATTACAATTAGAGGAAGAAAGTTCGAAATAATTTTGCAAATGCTATAAAGATCTAAGATGGCAGTCAACAAAATATATTCTGCCATTACACAGATTGGATTCTGTAGGAAAACCTTAATAATGGAAGAAGTTCAAATTCACCTTCATTTTTCTGTTACACAGATTGGAGTCTGTAGTAAAACCTTAATAGTGGAAGGAAGCTCAATTCCACCTTCCAGAACTGTTCATCCCCGTTCTAAGGCATCAAATAGCACCCTGCACCCAAGCACGGCCCCTTTGTTCGCCCCGGAGAATTCGATGCCCGTCTTTATAATGCTGGGAGGATTTCTGTACATCTTAGCAGGACCCATGCAGATACATGGCCTGGAGCCGCGGGGGACAGAGAGAGAGATCACCTTCCCCCTGGGCTGAAATGTTGGGGGCGACGCTGAAATCATTATTTCTTATGCAGCCGTCAGTGATCCCTAAAGGCAGACTTTTGAAAATAGATCAACACTAGCCTGAGGACGTTTTTACTTTCATCCTGAGATGCCCGTCAATTGGACATGGGCTACCAGTGTTAGAAGGCTCCAGGAAGCCCTCCCGCGGGTCCTGAGGAAAACCCCTGGTGGGTGAAATTGCAGCACCACGTGTCTCCTAAATTAAAGAGAATCTTTGTCTTTAATAACACGTAAGTGCTGTCCTTCTAAAGTGCATCCAAGCCGCCTGTCGGTACAGTCAGCAGAGCTCAGGAAGTGCGGCTCCCAGTCTATGGATTGCTGGACACCCCATCCACTATTCTCAACTCAGCAAATGACAGTAAAATCAAAGCCTTGTATCATATTCAGGAGACTCAGCGCCGAGGCTCAGGGTGTGATGGCGTCTTCATTAGGACGCAGCAGTGCGCTGGGGAAGCTGGAGGGTGACTCTGGCCGGGTGCATCGATAACCAGCAAGATGTCTCTGCAGCATTTTTAAGTCTTGTGGCCAAAGTCGCTGAGCACAGCACTGGGGATGAGAACTGAGTGGGCTGGAAGCCTTTGTGCTAACAAGCAGTGCTGTCTCTGCTCCGAGAAGCCCCGGCTCTGGTCCCACATGGGCACATCCCAGGAAGGAAGGGGCTCTCGTCTCTGGGAATCCTCGTGTCCACCGCGCCCTGCTCAGCCTTGGGCTCCCGTCTCTGGGAATCCTCGTGTCCACCGCGCCCTGCTCCGCCTTGGGCTCTCGTCTCTGGGAATCCTCGTGTCCACCGCTCCCTGCTCGGCCTTGGGCTCCTGTCTCTGGGAATCCTCCTGTCCACTGTGCTCTGCTGGGCCTTGGGCAGATGCATTCATTTTCCGCTGCCGCTGTGACAAAGCACCTCACATATCAGGACTCAGCACAACACAAACGTGTCCTCCTCCAGCCTGGGGATCAGAAGCCCAAAGTCAGCTTCACTGGGCTGAAATCAGAGCTCTGCACCTTCTTGAGGAGATGCTGTCATCCTTGGCTTTTCCAGCTTCCAAAGGCGGCCTACGTTCCATGGCTGGCAGCCCCGTCTCCTGCCAGCCTCTGCTTCCATCTTCACATTGTCTGTGACTCTGCCTCTCCTCATTCATTCCCCTCTCACCTGCTAGGACCAGTGAGGCACCTTGTCCGTCTGCACAACCCGGGGCGCCCCCAGCTCAAGGTTCTCAGCCACACCTGCAACATCCCTGCTTTCCCTGCTGCCCTGGGAGTTGACGTATTCACAGGTCAAGGATTAGAACGTGGGCATCCTGGGGACATGATCCTTCCCACCCCAACAGCAAGACCTGAAGCTGCCCAGTGCCCACCCTAACAGCAAGGCCTGATGCTGCCCAGCGCCCACCCTGCAGCATGAGAGTTGGGGGCCTTCCTTCTCCAGCACCTGCCATCTCAGGCCTAACCCGTGTCCAGACTGTTGTGCACACAGCCTCGTCAGGCAGCCTCCAGTCCGCGCCCCTCCCAGAAACACTCACCACCGTGATCCTGCTCACAATCCGGGGCCGCTGCAGGACATCAGAGACTCACTCCTGCCGCAGTGCTCAGGCCACAGTACACCTTCCAGTTAACCAGCTTTTTGCAATCCCTTCCTGGAAACTGCCTCTTACCACTTTTCCCAAGTCCCTTTACTAGGATCCAGGGCAGCCTGCTTGTAAGAACCTTAATGCTCTCTCAGAAGTCATGGTTTTCAAAGTTATTTCAGTACAAGAACCTCTCCTTTTTTGAGGCCTGTACTCTCCTTGCGGTGCTGCCCCCGCCCTCCACCCTCACTCTGAGGTGGTCCTTGGTATTGCCAATGAAACCCAAGCACTACAGAAGACTGGAAAACACCATTCTAAAGGATCGCGTCTTTGCAAGGAACAGATCATGCTGGTTTCTCGTGTGCAAATGCGCTTGGGAGTTAGAGATCTACCTGCCTGCTGAACAACAGCAACATCTGGTTCCAGGTGCCTGGGAGCCAGTTCCATCTGGAGGAGCCTGCAGGAAGGCTCAGCTGAAATCCTCATGGACACGTGAGCCTTGAACACCACGTGCTTTCCACGTGCAATGCTCGACTCCCCATCTGGGCACTAACCACGTGTGAGGGACACACAGGGCCACATGTCTGCCAGGGGCCGAGTCCCACACAGCCAGGCCTGAGGCCTCCGCACGAGACCCCCTGAGGTCTCAACTGTGACCTCTGCACACACTGCTCAGCCCCACCGTGCCTCAGTTTCTTCATCTGTAAAATGTGAATTATTGTGAAAACGAGTGAGATATCCCCCCAGTCTTGTTAGCTAGGTTATGACACATAAATTCAGTGAAGACTAACTTCTGCTGCGTACCAGGGGCTGCTCAGCTTGACATTAACACCAAACGTGGAGGCTGAGCCCCTGCCTCTGATGGACCAGAAGTGGTCAACACCACTGCAGGTCTGGGTGACGACCTTCCAAAGCCAGTCAAAGTCTACGATCCATGTCACCACATGTGGACGGAGCTGTTTCTCAACCAAGGCAACTGTAAGGCGTCCACATCATCTGCCCCTTGAAGATACCTTTATGGGACACTTGGTCTTCCCCTTCCGGAAAAAGTCACGAGGTTTTCTTGACCACAGCACACTAGGGTTGTCACCATGAAGATGTGAATTCGAAATGATGGATTGTGGCCTGGAATTGATGCTCAGAGAATGCAAAGGAGTGTTGCGAGTGACAAGCTACCCTGCAAAGCAAACCAAATTAACAGCTTTCTTTTCCATGTAACCAAGCCTTGAGCTAAAAATCCTTTGTTTATAAGACCACTCCAGGAAAATAATTTGCTACTAGGAGTAGATTCCTCAGGGACCTCACGGTTGTGATTCAAACCTCCGCAAAAATAGCTACAGCTATAAATCAGTTATTAGCAACATAGGAATGGTCAGAAACTATTATTCCCGACAGTTGGTCTCCATTTTTTCCAGCCGGATTTAAGGAATTTTTAAAGAAGGCTGTTATTTGAGCTGCAATTGTCAACCTCACCATCTTTAAGTAAATAGTCATAGAGAAAGTACAATGGTCAATGACTTAGTATCTCCAAAGTGAGCAGAAAACTTGTCATCAGAGCTCACCAAGTGTCTCAATGTTCACACAGTGGGGAAGGAGGATGAGGATGTCTAAGCAGGATTCCTAAAGCATCCTTCACTCTCAGTATCTCTCTCTCTATCTCTATCTCTCTCTCTCTTTCTCTCTCCCTCTCTCTCTGTCTCTCTCTCTGTCCTCCAACCCACAACTACCACCACCAAAAGTTATTATTTCTTTTTATTGACTAGGTCATACACACACAAGGCATCAAATGGTACCAACAAATCCAAGTAAACAGTTTTCTCCTCACCACCAGAACCTCACTCACCCAAAGGCCCCTCCGGAAGTAACCATCATTGCCGATTTGTCAAGAATATGCATAAAAGAAGCGTTTTCTCAAACCAAAATGGTTCGCATACCATACCACCACATGTATTTTTCTTTTTTATTTTGAAAATATTTTTACATGAATGCATGTAGAACTTCTCCATATTTTTAACAGCCACAGAGGGCATTCCTTAGGAGAGCTGCACTATGAATTACTTGCCCAGTGCCCTCTTCATGGACACTTGCATTTGTTTAATCATTTGCTCCTAAAAGCAATGACACAATGAATATCTCTGTGTACCATTTCACACAGTTTTAAATATGTGTATGTGATAGATTCCTATACATAGACTGGCTGGGTGAAAGACTATGCAAATTTGTAGTTTTGTCAGACATTAACAAATTGCTCTCCATAGACAGTGTACCAATTTATACTATTACCAGCAGCGAATTAGCCTGCCTGCCCCCGCCCTCTTAACAAACCATTATGTTAGCAAATTTTTGGTCTTTGCATATCTAATAGAAGAAAAAAATCTCAGTATAATTTTAATGCATTTCTCCATTTATGAGTGAGGTTAAGTATCTTTTAACATGCTTAAGTTTCATTTGTATTTCCCTTTCTATAAAGTGTTCAGAATATTTTTCTATTGAGTTGCTAAAAATTTTTAATTTATTGGTGGACCTTCACATATTAAGAAAGTTACTCCTATGTCTAGAATATAAATGGCAAATATTCTCCCCAACTTGTCATTCATCTTTTACTCCTGTTGTGTATAATTTTTATTATTAAAAATTGTTTGATTTTAATGTAGTCAAATCACTTAATCTTTTATTTTCTATATTCTAGGTTTGGTTTCATACTTAGAAAGACCTACTCTAGCCCAAGATTCAGCAGGAAAAATACAAATTTTGTGTTGAGCATTTTTACAGTTTTATATTATTTAAATCCTTGGTCCATTTGATATCCACTTTGGTGGAAGGTAGGAGGTGGGATCCCATTTTTTAAATTTATTTTTAAAAGAGTTCTATTCAGTATCCCATCACTTATGAGTGGTCCATCTTTTCCTAATTTGAAATTGCATCTTTATCATCTAACAGTGTATATTTGAGACTATTTCTGGACTCTGTCTTCTATGCCATTGATGATAGTCCCTATCTACCCACATAACACACTGATAGTCCCTATCTACCCACACAACCATATCACACAGCGTCATGTGACATTATCATCTAGAATCTGGTAGTGCTACATTGCACTTATTTTCCCATATTTTTGTGGTTATTTTTGCTAATTTTTCAATATAACTTCAGAATCTCCTAATATTTTCTGTGGGGGTTGTAACTGAGATTGCACTGAATTTAGGTTAGTTTAGGGAAATGGGATTCCTTTATGATAATTAATCTTCCCAACTAGGTATTCTTTTCCACTTTTTCAATTCTTCTTTTATATCCCATAGTAGATTTAAATTTCTAAACAAATATGCCTTTAGTATTTTATATCCTGGCATTGTTATATTTAACTGTTGAAATTACAAATGGGGACTTTAGTCATTCTAACTGAATATTCAAATATATCCCATTAGAATAATTAAATATATATATGAATGGTATTAATTTCTATGTATTTTATATCCAGCCAGCTCACAAAATTCTCATGTTTGCAATAGCTTTCCAATTATTTCTCTTGGATTAATTAAATGGTTATATTTATGAAAATAGTGATCGTTTTAACTCTTTTCAATCCCCAGGGCCCCTTTCCCTCCCTCCTCTAGCTGGATTAGCTGATGCTTCCAGCGGAACATCGAACGTGATGACGACAGGCCCCTGGTTAGTATTTTCCTGCCTTTAGCGGAAATGCTTCCGTGTTTCCCGCTCTACATGATGCCGGCTTTGAGTTGAAACATCTGTCTATGCCCAGTACTAGACACAGCTGATCCTGTAATGCGAGCAAAATGGAATCATCAAAGAGTTTTAAAACCATGTATAGATATTAATTTTTTTTTTTTTTTTGAGATGAAGTCTCACTCTGTCATCCAGACTGGAGTGCAGGGGCATGATCTCAGCTCACTGTAACCTCTGCCTCCCAGGTTTGAGCGATTCTCCTGCTTCAGCCCCCATGAGTAGCTGGGACTACAGGCACCCACCACCACGACCAGCTAATTTTTGTATTTTTAGTAGAGATGGGGTTTCCCCATGTTAGCCAGGCTGGTCTTGAACTCCTGACCTCAGGTGATCCGCCTGCCTCAGCCTCCCGAAGTGTTGGGATTACAGGCGTGAGTCACCATGCCCAGCTAGATACTGATATTAACAAGTGCTGTTTCAAGATCCCCTCCCATCTCCCATGCCTTTTCAAGTCCAGCACCAGATCCTACATTCGCTTCTCCTTGCTTCTCATCTTCTTGCAAGGTAACTCTGCTGGGCTTGTCTGGGGTCTTTGACTGTGCGTCTCCTCATGATGTACATGGAGCCCTAGTTTTATCTTCTCAGCATTGCCAGTCCTTCCTCATATATTGTTACGTAGGGTTATAGGTGTCTCCTGATCTCACAGAAGATGACATTTGTATCTCTGCCTCTCCATATCCTAGGCGTTTTGTGTATTTTCTGAGAGGAATAAGCTGTCCTTACACCTTCCTCATAGAATCGAGGAGTCTTAGACATGTCTCGTCATGCCTAAGAGTTATCTCGTCATGCCTAAGAGCCAATCCCCTCGAATTCCTCATGGAACCTGGACTAAGCCTCACCTGGAACCATGTAGCTCAGGCCTGAGCCAGGTGAAAGCTTTTCCCAGACTCTTCTTCCTGCTCTTATTTCTCACCCATTTATTCCTGCTGAAGATAATTTAGAGAAAAAAGAAAGCATGAAAACTTGGAGTGGGAGAGAAAATAGAGGTCAGGAGAAAGCTTCAGCAAAACACCTTGAAAAAGATACAGAAATTGCAGTTTTGTCAGGAAGAAAACTGCTGAGACGTGAAGCGGGGAACTCATGGGGCCCCTGGGCAAAACTCAGGCTGAGCAACCTGGCGGGGGCAGAAGAGACCGCGAAGCAGCTTGCGACATGTGAAGTTTGCTCATTATCCACCCTGACCTAAGGATGTTAACGAGATTTACTCACGTTTTAATTAAAGACCTGAACTCCCCTCCATTTCCCACCACAGTGAGGTCAGGAGGAGACAACATGTACCGTACAAGTCAACCTTTAGACAACTTACCTCAAAAGGAGGGGACTCCTCTGACGCTGGGGCCGCGTGGTCTTTGTCAGGGACGGTCCTTTCCTCTGACGGCCCTCCGGTCACGGTGCGGTCTTCAGAGCATCCTCCCTCCAAACATCTGACATCATCTCTGCAGCCATCCCCAGCTCTGTGGAGCAAGGAAGCCTGAGTCAGACCACCGCGCCTGCTCAGACCGCCCGCGCCTGCTCAGATCACCTGCACCTGCTCAGA
>NW_012114433.1:859638-881500 GCF_000951035.1 Colobus angolensis palliatus
GCCTGCTCAGACCACCCACACCTGCTCAGACCACCCACGCCTGCTCAGACCGCCCGCGCATGGTCAGATCACCTGCACCTGCTGAATTCTAGCTCCTGGTTGTCTACACCCAGGAGAAGCTCTACAAACCCCAGACTCTGAAGATGGCGTCTTGGTTGTCCTGAGCTTGGTCTAGGGCAGGACTGCAGGGAGGAGCGCTGGCCTCAGTGAGCCTCTACTTGCTCCATGGGGTTTTGGGGATATGGCTATTGCTTTCACTGCTCCTTGACACCATAGTGCACAAGCAGAAGACACCTAATTGGTTTATTTAAAGCCGTGGTCAGAATAGTCTGCTGTCCATTCTGCTTCCACACATGAGACACAGACTCTGCTAACTATTTTAGACAAGAGATTAAGATCTGGGCTCTGGAGGGCTGAGATTTCATCAGGTCACATATAGTCTGGCTTGAGATCAAATTGAAAAATCAATTTAAACTGAACAGAAAAGCGTGTCCATAATGCTGGGGGAGAAATACAGAAACAAATTACTCTTTCTCTTTGTAAGCCATCTTGGACTGGCGAGCCTTGTTCCCCCATGGAGTTCTCGCCACCATCTTGGCAACTTGGTTGTGAAGTTTGGCAGTCATAGATTTTCTTTTTATTTTTTTTGCTGTTATTAATCTTTCATGTGTGGCATTAGTACACAATATGTCTGACACCCTAACTGTGTTCTACAATTAGCCTCTGATTGCCCATGCTAATAACACTGACATTAGCCATGTTCCTCAGAGTATTACACTGCAGTCACCGCCTGACTCGATATAGTGTTTATAATAAAAGACCTAGACTCAATAAATGCAGGGCTATGGTAGCCTAAGGTAAGAGTGCAAAGATGTATTTCTTATCCTCAACATCCAGCTGCGTTTGAGACTCAGTTAAACAAAATTTTACTATTTTGACTACTATTGAACAGAACATTATATTTTTCTCCTCTGTGAGAAATTTGCAAAACCTAGTTGAGTCTTTGATAGACAGAATATAAGGCTCATAAATATCACCTGAAATTGATTATACCATGAATCCACTGGGAGGAACAAGCGAATAATTGTTAATGCATTATTAGCTACTGGCAAAATACTATCTTTTACATTTTACTACAAGGATGACATGTCCTAGTGCACATAGTTACATTGTATTGGTTTCTGACAGCTTGGTAGCTATTTTCAAAGGCTTTCAGCTGGTGTTACCCCAGACTGCAAAGCAAAATGAGTAAGATAAGTGAAGGTTATATGATGATGCTCCCTTGACCAGCAAACATGGGCACCGTGTCACATCTCTCTACCAACCGTCCACTGGGTACCACTTCAAAGTGTATTTCCTCTTTAAATATTTCTTTTCTCAGAAAATCGTGGTTTAAAATATAGTATCTGACACATCCTAATCTTTCTCATGTATCTCCTCATAGGGAATTTCATTTTCTAAGTGCAATTCCCTGTACAATTTTCTAAGTACAATAGAAAATAAGCATGTGGTTCACGACTTCGCCTGGCGATGCTCATGAACAGGGCATACATGCTGTTCTCCACCAAGACACACGGACCAGACGGTGTGAAGATGAACTCCTGATGGGGACAGAGCCATGCGCCACTGTGTCCTCGGGGACCCTGCCCCGCCTGGGTCCCAGCCCCTACCCCCTGCCCTCCTCCACTGGCAGCACTCAACCCTGGCCCGCCCACCCTCAGCAGAAGGGACTGGAACAGCTCTCGCTCCATGTGCTGGCCTCTGGGAGGCCGGTTCCGTGTATGGAGCTGCGTGGCCGCTGTGTCTGCTGTGTCCTATCGTAGGCGAGCCACCTCCAGCACCCGGACCAGGTCTTACTGCTCAGACCGAAGCTCTGCTGTTGTAAAGGATCCCCAAGCCCAGTCACGTGTGAGGCCCTGCCACAGCTGACCACATCCCCTCCAGCACCCCTCTGGCTCCACGATGGGGAGCTTGCCCTTCAACCTGGGGCCAGGAGGCCTCCTGCTGAGCTGACCACGCTTGTCTGCCAGGGCTCTCCCATTGCAACGCCCTCACCCACGGCCCTGTAAGCGACTGCTTTTGGGGCCTGCTCTGGTATGAATCCACCGTTCAAATCTGCAGCAGGCCAGCTTTCACCTGTGAAGGCCCTCTAGACACACTGCAAAGGTTAGTCTGACTTTTCAAACAAAGAAATGGGTGTGAAGAGGACCGTGACCAACCACTGCCCCTCCACGCTGGTCAATAAAGGCAAACCATCTTCTGAGACGTGGCTCTCCACACACAGCACCAGCCCTGTCCTGCCCTGGGTCACACAGGGTGAGAAGCCGGGCCAATGGGCCAGTCCCAGGCCCTTGGGTGTGCAGCACCAAAGCCAGGGTGCTGCAGCCTCTGCTTCATGATTGGCCTGGGTCACTAGGGGTCAACACCTGGCGATCAGTACTTGGTGTCCAGTGGTCATGCCCAGAGGTCAGCACCTACCTTGTGCTAAGAGTGAGCACCTGGTATCCAGCAGTCATTAGCTGGTACCCAGTGGTCATTACTTGGTGCCCAGAGGGCATTACCTGGTGCCCAGCAATCATTACCTGGTGTCCAGTGGTCATTACTTGGTGCCCAGAGGTCATTACCTGGTGCCCAGCGGTCATAATCTGGTACCCAGCTGTCATTACCTGATGTCCAGTGGCCGTTACCTGGTACCCAGCAGTCATCACTTGGTATCCAGTGGTCATTACCTGGTACCCAGCGGTCATTACCTGGTATCCAGTGGTCATTACCTGGTGCCCAGCCATCATCACTTGGTGTCCAGAAGTCATTACCTGGTGCCCTGCAGTCATGACTTAGTGTCCAGAGGTCATTCATTAACTGGTGCCCAGCGGTCATCAACTTGCACCCACAGTCAGCTCCTGGTGCCTGGCTGGCGTCTGCTGGTGCCCAGAGGTCATCAGTGGCCCTCAGGCTTCACAGCCATGGAGACTTCTGCCTGGGAATATTCTTCAGCGTGGAGTTTTGTTAGCATATACTAAAAAATTCAAACACAAAAAGCCCAGCTTGCTGTGAGCACCTTTTATGAGCATTCCATTTGAGCGGAGTCCAAATATATTTAAAAACCCCAAATTCCATGCATTTTACAAATGACTTTTGTTGTTGTTGATGTGTGTGCTTTTTTAGTTTTCGGTAATGCCCAAGCATGGGGTTCCCTCTGCATGGTTTTTCTAAATCTTGATCCCTTCTGCTGCCAGAAATTAAAACAAAAAGGCTGTGTGGCTCCCTTGTTCTGATTCCCAAGGGTCCAGAAGGAAGCCATTGTTAACTGCAAGCGACATTGAATACCTCACTTGGTACGGGTTTTCTACTCAGTTCTAATGATTAATAATTACCCTAAAGTTTTGGAGCTGGGTGTAAAAAGCAATATTCTTGTTCCTACACCAAAGGATCCTGTCCCTTCCCATTTACCCCTGGCGAGGCTTCCAGAGAAAAAGGAAGGGGCGGGAATGCTTATGCCAAGGTACATTGTTTTAGAAAATAAATATATTCATGGAATATGGTGCCAACTATAACTTATTTTTAATAAATCACGAGAATTAACCGGACCCCAAATAATAAACCCTTTGATATATCAATCACTCTTTGTAAATAATCATCTGTTTTCTGATCTGGAGATTTTTAATCGTATTTTTTGTACATTTGACTTCAGTAAAGTAGGACGATTTCATAATTAAACAGGAATACAAATTTTTTCAGGTCATCTTGGAAACATAATCTCATGCAGAGATTTGACATAAAGTCTGATGTTTGGACAAACCTACATGGGGACCCTGTAAACACCCCAGTTCTGGTATTAGGCAGAGAAGCCAAGGAACCCGCCCTCCTGGGCCTGGGGTCAGACCTGGCCACACAGTGGGGCACCGGATCACCCCTCACAGATGGCCAGCCCTGACACACCTGATCCATCCGAAAACGTCCCCCAAGACTGGCAGACCAGCATGTTCCAGCATCACTGTTGCTAAATTGAGGTGCAAAAGCTGCCATGACCCCTAATGCTTCCCAGCTTCCAGCAGCTAAATCCTGCAGAAAAATGGGCTCATCTAATTTCAAGTTTTGATTCTATAAACTTGAAAAACAATACAGAAATTAAGCTTGGTACAGAACGTGCAAACTTTTCAAAATGGCTTTTCCCAAAGAGAAAAAATAGGTCTGTGTTGTTCAAGTGTTGATGAAGTTTTATAGATAATGTTTTTTGTTTCACAATGATTTTCCTTCTTCTCTTTTTCTTTTTCTTCATTTCTTCCTTCCTCCCTTCTTTCCTTCCTTCCTTCTTTCCTTCCTCCCTTCTTTCCTTCCTTCCTTCTTTCCTTCCTCCTGTCTTTTCTTTCTTTCTTTCTTTCTTTCTTTCTTTCTTTTTTTCTTTCTGCTTCTCTCTCTCTCTCCCTTTCTTTCCTTCTCTCTTTTTGAGTCAATCAATTTGAAACAGTAAGCACCCAAGTAGTCGACTCACAGCTCAATCAGTCATGACACCATGAAAGAAATGGTGAAGCCAAGGGCAGTCACTGTTATCAAAACGATGGTGAAACTCCCACAGAGCGTCCGCTTTTTGCATCTGAATGGGGACACTGGCAGAGTGGGCATCTCAAGGGTCTTGGTCCCCTGGTGGAAATCCTGCCCTCTAAGCCGTGCTGCCTCTTGAGGCTGTTTCAGTGATGTAGGATGCCAATCCATCACTGCCTCTGATCGGCAGAATTGGAATTTATGACATCAGTGATGGAGAGAAGCTGGCAGAATTATTCTGCTCTCAACCTTGCCAAGATGGAGAGGGAGGGAACTGAGACTTCCTTCATTCTCCCTCCCACTGCTACAGCACTGTATTTAATTGACTTACAATTTTTTCCTGATATAATTCTTTATGAAACCTGCCTTAAGCGAAGGACCCACGATGTTCACCGAGGGTCGTGCCTCATTTGTTCCTGTAGATTGTGCCTAATTAACGTTAACTTGTCTGTACATAAAAAGTACAATCGGCTGTCCTTTCCAATTTAATTCCGACAGTTTAATCGAATCTGTATTCTTTCAAAAATAATTAGATCATTTACACTTCATTAACATGTAATGTAATGTTGGGACATTCATCATAATGATTTCTTATTTTTCTTGTGCAATATTATCTCCTCTAATGAAACTGTTAACACCATGCATGCCTTAATTAGCTGTATCATATCACTGATGATTTCTGAATAAAGCCATTTGTACAGATGAAATTGAATTATCTTGGTAGGTATATTTTCAGAAGAATCTATTCTTTTCTTATTGAAAAAATACCTTCCCATGGTCCAACCTCACAGTGCTGTGGGCCCATCATAGTGGCCTAATACTGACCCGGTGGGCAGGAAGGGCCAGTGCCAGTGTCTCTCCCATGCTGGAACACAGCAGAGCTGGCTCTTCATGCAATGTGAAGCACGACCGCCTGGGCTGCCATGTACACTGTAACCAGGAGGAAAAGGGCATAGGTATGTGATGTGGCCAACAGGCAACAAGCAGCACTGCTCTAGCTTAAAGGGACGGAGAAATAAATCCACAGAAGGCTAGACATGTGGTGCCCTCAGAACAAAAAAGGGAAGCTGCAGACTCGCCTGGCTGAGGTAGGCATGTGAGATGAAGCTGTAGACACACCTGGTAGTCAGGTGAGATGCTGCAGACCCACCTGGCTCAGGTAGACAGGTGAGATGAAGCTGCAGACACATCTGGTAGGTAGGTGAGATAAAGCTGAAGACACACCTGGCTCAGGTAGGCAGATGAGATGAAGCTGTAGACATACCGGGTAGGCAGGTGAGATGCTGCAGACATACCTTGGTCAGGTGGGCATGTGAGATGAAACTGCCATCTCACCTGGCTCAGGTATTCAGGAAAAAGGCCACTTACCAGGCTGTGGGCCACCCTTAACCACAGGTTATAGTTATGCCATCCACAACAGTATATTCAAAGACCACTCATCATAGCAAGGGTGGCATCTGATTCTGAGCTGAACTCTTGCCTGGGACCCAACAGGACAGGCAAGTGGATGGAGGTGGGCCCACGGAACCCACTGCATCTACTGAGCAGCTTAAGAGGAAGCTCGGAAAGTGAGGAAGGGAAGAACAGGCTGAGAGGACTCTTCCTGTGCAGGAACTGCTGCTGAGATGCCCATACCCAAGTCTTCATCTCCAAAGTCTGTGGATACCTCTTCTCACACTCACCCCCTTCTCTCTCATCTCTAACCACTGTGCCTCATTTTGCACCTGCACCACTCACCTCTCCTTCAGCTTTATTAAGGTACAGTTGACAAATAAAAAGCATATCTATTTATTGCATGCCACGTGATATTTTGATATCACATTGTTATGTTTATTGCATGCCACGTGATATTTTGATATCACATTGTGAAAGGATTAAATCAAGCTAATGAATACATCCATCACCTCACATACTTATTATTTTTTATGATGAGAACATGTAAGATCTACTCTCTTAGCAAAGCTCAGATATAGAGTACTCTCCCCAACCTCTTCTCCCAAAATCCCAGTAAATCCCGGTAACTACCATTCTGTTCTCTGTTCCTGCAAGTTCACCTCTTTCAGACATGAAAATATAAGTGAGATCATACAGTATTTGTCTTTTGAGTCTGGCTTATTTCACTTAGCATCCTGTTCTCCAGGTTCATCTGTGTTTTCACAAATGACAGGATTTCCTTCTTTTTTGAGGCTGAAGAGAATAAAGACTCCACCAGAAAACAACCGTTAGACCTAATAAATTAATTCAGTAAAGTTGTAAGAGACAAAATTAACAGCAAAAATCAGTAGCGTTCTATACACTAATGATGAACCATACCAAAAAATTAAGAAAACAATCTCATTTATATGCATAAAGAAACAGGAATAAATTTAACCAAAGAGGTAAGAGATCTGCACAGTGAAAACAAGATATTGATGAAAAAAACTGAAGACATCCTGTGTTAATGGATTGGAAGAATTAATATCATTAAAATTACCATATTAGCCAAAGCAATATACAGATTCAATGCAATCCCTACCAAAATGCCTAATGGCACTTTTACAGAAATAGAAAAAATATATAAAATACACATAAAATTCATACAGGACCCCCCAAAAGAATACCCAAATAGCCAAAGCAATCTTGAGCAAGAAAAACAAAGTTGGAGGTATCATACTTCCTGATTTCAAAACATGCCACAACATCCTAGTGATCAAAACAGCATGAAACTGGTATAAAAACAGACACGTAGACCAATGGAACAGAACAGAGAGCCCAGAACTAAATCTACACATTTAAGGTCACTTGATCTTCAGCAAAGTTGCCAACAACACACAATAAGGAGAGTCTCTTCAATAAATGGTGTCAGGAAAACTGGATATCCACATACATACGGAATGCTACATAAAAAATGGACTCAAAATGGATTAAAGATTTAAATATAAGATGTGAAATTATAAAAACTACCAGAAGAAAACAAGGGGAAAGCTCTATGACATTGGTCTGGGCAATAATTCTTTGAATGTGACCCCAAAAGCACAAGCAACAGAAGCAAAAATAGACAAAATGGGACCGGATCAAACCGAAAACTCCTGCACAGCACAGGAACAACCAATGGAGTGAAGAGGCAGCCCACAGAATGGGAGAAACATTTGCAAACCAGGCATCTGATAAGGCATTAATATCCAAAATATAGAAGGAACTCAAATAACTCAACAGCAAGAAAACAAATAACTTGATTTAAAAATGGGCAAAGAACCTGAACAGACATTTCTCAGAAGAAGACATGCAAATGGCCAACAAGAATATGAAACAAAGTTCAACATCACTAATCATGAGGGAAATGCAAACCAAAACACAATGAGATATCACCTTACACCTGTTAGAATGGCTACTATCAAACAGCAAAAGATAAGTGAAGGCGAGGATGCAGAGGAAAGGGGCCCCACGCACACTGTTATTAGAAATGTATGCTAATGCAGCCGTTATGGGAAATAGTATGGAGCTTCCTCAAAAAACAAAAACTGGAACTACTCTATGATCCAATAATTCCACCACTGGTACACATCCAAAAGAAATGAAATCAGCACCTCAAAGAGATATCCACATGCCCATGTTTATAGCAACACTATTCACAGTAGCCCAGATATGGAATCAACTTAGGTGTCCATCAATGAATGAATGGATAAAGAAAATGTGGTATGATATATATACATAATGGAATACTATACAGCCTTTAAAAAAGAAGATCCTGTCATTTGCACTTGCCTTCCAATTGGACGACAGCACTACACACCTGTCCTGGCCCTGTTTCCCTCAGGAGCTGTCCAAGATGCAAGTTGATTGAGTCACCCATCTGCCAGCAGCGGTTTGGCAGCTCCTGCGCCTTTCAGGATAAATTTCACCTCCTGTGTTAGCCCACACGGACCCCAGCTCAGCCCCTACCATCTCCTAGCTCGCCTGCATAAACACTTGGCTTCAACCATGCCACGTTGTTCCTCGCCTCTATCCCTTCGCAACACTATTCTCTCTACCGGAAATCCCTTTCCCAAATTACTTACGTATTCAGCTCCTTCCAAACATGGCTTAGATGGTGCCTCCTCTGGAAAGCTTATCCAGATTTTGAGTCTCATTCAGATACCACAGGACTATGTGTCTCTAGAGAGAGCTATAGATGTACACGTGTTCTTCACATTGCCATTTAGTTCCTGCAACTCTAGATATGAAACTAGTATTCTGGATATAAAATGCGCTGTGGATTCAAAAGGATTCTTCTCATGAACTAATAAGAAGGCAGCACAAATAGCCCGGAGACCCGGATATGAGTCCCAGTGCTGTCACCTGTACCTGCTCTAGTGCTCACTTAACCTTCATGAGCCTCAGCTTTTTCGTGGGTAAAATGGAGGTTATAGTATCTAACCTGCAGGTTTGCGAGGTTCAAATGAGAAAACCCATTAACAGTGCTTCGTGGAATATAGTAAGGCATCTATAAACAGGAGTTGATATTTCAGCTCCATTTGCAACATTACCCAGCAAACCTTTATTGGGCACCAGTGGTGTGCAAGCCATGCATGAGCCAGTGCACCTTGAACACGTCCCCATTCCTGAGTGCAAGAGTGTGAAACCGAATATTCAAGACTTACCTCCATCCCACTTTATCTAGCCTGCAGGGTTTCCAGTCTCCCACACATTGTAAAACTTCCAGAGCCAGACGCAGGATCCTAGACACACAAATTCTTGTAGCTCATTCTTCTAGAAAAGGCAACTCAAGTTCAGCTGCCCGGGAGAGTTCAGGATAGGGTGGAGAGGTGCATTAGTCTGTTCTCACACTGCTGTAAAGAACTGCCCAAGCCAGGGTAATTTACATAGGAGAAAGGTCTAATTGACTTGAAGTTCTACATGGCTGGAAGCCTGAGGAAACTTACAATCATGGCAGAAGGGAAAGCAAACACGTTCTTCTTCACATGACAGCAGGAAGGAGAACTGCTGAGCAAAAGGGGGAAACACTCCTTATAAAACCATCAGATATTATGAGAACTCACTATCACCAGAACAGGAAGGGAGAAGCCACCCCCATGATTCAATTACCTCCCACCGAGTCCCTCCCACAACACGTAGGGAATTAAGGGAACTACAATTCAAGATGAGATTTGGGTGGGGACACAGCCACACCATATCAAGAGGTGACATCTGCCCTCCATATCCAGGAGGTCAAGGGCAACTCCAGGTGACAATGGGAAGGGTGGCTTCCAGTGAGGTCGGGTCGTGCCAACAGTATGGGAATCACACATGCACCAGGCTGTGTGCCTTTCCAGCCGAGATCTTGGAAGCCAGTTTCCCTGCTGTGCTCCTTCCATGGGAAGCTGAGTCTACCCACGTGGGTCACACAGAAACTAGAACAAAGCAGCAAGGTGGGAACTGGTAAAAATAGTGCTTGGGTAGAATCCAGTCTTTGACCCAAAGATTATTATATACATGGTATTTTTATATTTTCATTGCTCTGAAAAACGGCATAAAAGGAGGAGGAGAAAACATGTTCTTCTAAACCTGGCTGAGGGGTTGAAGCTGTTCACACCAAAGTCCTAAAACAGGAAATCTCGTCTTGGTCAAGCTAGTCAACTTGTAGATCACAAGTACAAAACCCAAGAAACCAAAGCTAAAATGGAATACAATGGGAAACCCCTGAGAAAATCATGGTCATACTACCTACGTTTTCTGTGTAGAGAAACGTGCTGTCCCTGCGGCGTGGGTGCATCAATGGGTCACATCCCATCGGGCTGTTTGGATTTGCTGTCGGAGTTCTTGGCCATGGTGTGGCCACAGCTGAACACCCTAGCGTATGTGAGAGGCACAGAACCCTGCTGCACGCAGCTCTGTGTTTGCTGTGGTGTGGCTGCTTTTACAACCAAGCATGTCTCAGGCTCGTTCTACTTACTCTCTCCATCTTTTCCCCCACCATTAACCAAACAAAAAACATACATCGATGTTTAGTTCTGCAAAGAAAATGGAGGACAATGCGGAATATGACCATTTCAATGTTATTTAAACACCTTCTCTTTACTTCCTCTTCCCTGGACGTGTGTGAAGAGAAGGCTGGTGCAACAAGACGGGAGGGCAGAGGTGGCCAAAGATTGCTCTCGCGCGTGGAGGCTTTTGAAAGCAGTGAGCGTAATTGTCCTGCACACATTTTGGGGAAGCAAGGCTACTAATTAACTGCTAGTACATCAATTAGTTATAACAGCTGTAATAGCACACAGACAATGGCATGAAGCTATGTGCTGCTGTGCCTCTCCTCACTCTGGGTGGGCATTTTTTTTAGCTTTTGCCTTGAAGATTTAAGTTAATAATTTATCCCTAATGAATTTAGTCTTTCTGTTTCTCTGGTACATAGGGCATTTAATGGCTGAGAGAAACAATTGTGCCATTAACACAATTTTGTTTTAAAGAAAATTTTCAATATTGAGAGCAATATTTTTATGTCAGTGTCTCCAAAAGTACATTAATGAATTTAGCTCCTTCAGCAAAGATATTGAAAAGAGGTCAGGGTAAGATGAAGTTCTAAGGAGGAGAATTGTCTTTGGTTGGTCATGTGACATTTCATGAAAATATAATTACATCTTCTATAACATATAGAAGCTTGTGCAACACACACAGCTACAAGTAAAAGGAATTCACAACTGTTGGGGCTCAGGAAGTGACACCCTAAAGCAAAGGCCGCAGAAGCAAAGTGTCTCTAAGCATCTCCCACCCCTGTGTCTCTCAGCCTCATCTCTCCCAAAGCCTCATCTCTCCCAGAGAACCTAGAAAGGTCGCTCGGCTTCCCCCGCCTTTCTGGGTAAGGCCTGGCCATAAAGAGACCTCTGCTGTACACTGTCTGATAGGGGTCCTAAACCCCCCCCAACATTCCACAGAGTCTTGCCTCATCCTGGGAAGAAGAAGCCGTGCCCAGAGGCCTAGACGAATCTGAAGAGACGGCCCCGGAGGCTCCCCTCGCTCTAACACCACGGAGCACACCCACCTGCCAGTCCCATTGCAGGGACACAGCCATCCCCGCTTCACCAAACCTGTGCATAAAATCAGACCATTTCCGCCCTTGTATCTTTGGGTCTTGGCTCTGAAGGCTTCTGTGTCACATAAAACTATGATCAAATCAATGAGTTATGCCCCACACAGTGAAGCAAAATCGTTTATAAGCTCAACTTCTTATTTCTGTTTGATAGGGGAAGATGATACACAGAAGTAAATCTATTTGCTGAAACAAATTCCAAGTAATAAAAGCCCTCCTGGATGCCTCTGCAGCTGTCCACACCACAGAGAAAGGCTCTCGTAAACAGCGCCAGGAGCCCCTCTCCCTCTCCCCTCTCCATGGTGGAGCGAAGCCCCACGTGTTCCTCTTGGGCTCTTTGGTGTCTCCTGTGTGGCTTTAGAGCCCTCCCTGTTGCCCCTTCACACTCTGCCTTTGACTAGTGGCCCGGCCTGGGCGGCGCCTTCTGACTGGACATGCAGCCTGGGCGCTCGACCCTTGACCAGGGGCCAGAGGCAGATGTAGCCACCACGCAGGAGGCAGATGCTGCAGATGAGCGAGGCTGGCTGTGATGGAGGAGGCAGGCTATACTGCCCAAGTGCAGAAAAAGTTGCACTTGGCAGCTTTAAAATATTTGCATTACTGAAATATTTCAGTTGAGAAATAGTTTTTAAAGTCGTGACATTTGGAAAAGTGCTTCGGTGTCCTTGAAGCTGGGTGAACAGGAAGCCTGGTCTGACTGAGGCCCTCCCAGACCCTGAACTGTGAAAAGCCATTGCTGCTCTGAGTTCTGTTTGACATACACGGACCATGTGAGCAGGACGATCAAAACACAGCACAGGAGTAGGGTCAAGAAATGGTGCTGATTTCCCCGAGGACAGAGCACGCGTCAGGCTGAGGCCAGCGAGCTCTTCAATTCTGGCTCTGGAAAATGGGTATCCACCAAAGACAGACAAGGTGGGTCTCCAGAAATTTCTGTCAGGTGGGTCATGCGAGCAGAGCAGGGTTAACCCCATGGCTAGGAAGGATCACTTAGGCGAGTTGCCAGGCAAAACAGGTGCCAAAGATCCCTCCTCAGGTTAGGGATTGAGTGAGAAAAGCAGTGTGGGCTGGAAAGTCATCGCAGCTGTGGGGGTGTCTGGACACAGAATTAACCCCCGACAAGCCAGGAGGTCAAAGACGACCCCGAAGCCGGCAAGGGGAAGGGGTCTCAAGGCGAGGAGTGTGGGCATCATGGCAGAGGCCATCTCAGGTGCATTGCCAGCTCCCAGCTAGATGTTGTGTCTAGGCTCGAAAGCCCCTAAATGGTGCTGAATACCTGGGCAGGCCTGGCCTGGCCATGTGGCAGATTGGCAGATAAGTGCTCATCTGCAAATAAGAACCTCGCATGCCTGCCTCGTTTTCTCTCTGTGTGGATGGCACCTCCATGTGCAAGGTGCACAGAGTTCTCCTTTCTCATCTTAGAGAAGTCATCTGTTCTGGTGGAAAAACAGACAGAGTATTCCCCTAAAATCACAATTCAAGGCAAATGATGTCAGCATCTTTTTTCTGAGGCCAAGGAATTTTTAGTATTTGTTAGATTGGCCTTTGTGGTTTTCTGCATTTTCTTTCAAACTTTCCAGATAATGTCATTGTTTGTGTGCAGGCAATTTAAACAGCATGGCCATGGGCTTCAGAGAGACACAAGAGTGATGCCCAGGCGTGGTGCACGGGGCAAGAGGGCCAGCCTGGCACGCACCGCTGCTCACTGGGGCGGCCTCGGTGTTTTCTCCCGGGAGAGCTGGGGGTCCTAGGCCTGTTTTGCCAGTCGTTTGATCATGGACAGAAAAGGTGAGAAGCAAACTGGGTCACCTGGAAATCAGAAGGTCGGGGATACGTGGGCCAGGCTGGAGCTGCCCCTAAAGACACCAGCGCTCCCATCCCCACCGGAAGAGGGAAGGGCTGCGCCAGTGCCCTGAATCCACCTTTGCTCCTAACTGGGCTGGTGTGGAGTGTCCAGGGCTTCCTTTTTACTCCTCCCATCTTGCTTCTCCCCCTTGTTGTCAGTATCCTGCGGCATTGTCCCCACTCTGACTTCCTCCATCCCCACCTTCCCAGGGCACAGCCTCCGCACTCCTGAGGCAGCTCTGAGGGGCCGACGGGGGTGCATCCCTCGCGGCCCACAGGGATTGCGTCCTCGTGGGGCCGTGGAGGAAGGAGGAGGGCAGCATCTACAAAGTAACCTTCACTATGGGAAAAGTTCTGACGTCGGATTAGGGAGCTGGGGCCCAGCCCAGCTGGCAACCGTTGAGACACAGACGTCCCAGAGCACAACATATCCTACCTTTGTGTTCCTCATTGTGCCCCATGACATGATACCTGCACCTCTCCATCTTCAGAGGACAAAGGGGCACTAGAAAGCAGGCCACTGAGAGAATTCGGTAGAAGCTAGGAAACTGTGAGCCTGACAGGTAGGCACCTGTGACCTGCGCCCTGTGACCTCTAACCTATGGCCCTTGACCCCACTGCTTCCAGGCATTCTCTGTAGATGACATTGAGCAAGTTCCTGAAGCCCTGGAGCCCCCACATCTCCACCTGAAGAGCAGGGCCCGGCTCACCCTGAGGCTCAGCAGCCCCCATATCTCCACCTGGAGAGCAGGGCCCAGTCACCCTGAGGGTCAACAGTGACCCGTCCGGCATGCAGCTGTGGGATGGGCGATGGACAGCTGCAATCACCCAGGTGCAAAGACAAGGAGGGTCCCCAAGAGTGCACACCCCCCTCACACCCTGTGCCTGGCTCCCAGCCCGCCTGCAAGGCTGGCAATCCACACATTTCTGCTCTAACACTGACACTGGAAAAGCCAGGCAGACATTTCCACACCTGTGCTTCACCTGAGCCCTAAAGGCAGGCTCAGGTCACGGCTGATGTCCAGGGCCCAGGGATCTGCCTGTGGCCGCCTCACCCAGGCTAGGAGGTGCCTCTGGGGATGAGACAGCCTGCAGGTGCTCAGGATTCTCTCCCTGGCTTGGCTCTGAGGGGCCCCGAGGGTGGCAGCATCCCGGCCGGGGCCGGCTTCTCCATCCAACCCTCTCCCTGTGGGTATGGGTCCGAGGAGGGCTGCGCGGGGCCCCCACCATGCTGAGGCTCCCTGGGCCTCTCCTTACGGCTTCCCTCAACACTGCCTGGAGTTCACAGCTGTCCTGAGGTGGTTCACCTTTGAAGGTTACTAACGAGGGTTCTTTGTTCTGAAGTCGAGGAGAATGAACCCCAACATGACTGACGTGTGCCAGCTTCCATACAGAGTGAGGCCACGTCCTGGGCCTCTCTGCGGTGAGGCGGTGCCCATTGTGGACTGCTCTGCCAAGATTCACCAGGAGCCAGAGGGTCTGCCGAAGCCGTTACCTGGAGGTGAGGAGGATACGTGGGCATGGCGGTGCCAGGGGTCGGGACAGCTGCAGGCGCTGCTCTCCAGAGACATGGCTTCACGGCTGTTTACAGACATTCCTGAATCCAGACCATTGATTCCACATTTGGTGTGAAAAGAAATTAAAGGTCTGGTCTCATTAGATAAACCGGTGCTGGGGAAGGATCACAGGGAGAGAAGCTCTCCCCTTTTGTACGACCCTGAATGGCCATGGCAGGCAGCTCCTGGCACACAATTGATTTCGAGCTGAGTTTTGTCTGAAAGATGCTTCTAGATTATGGCAAGAAAGCATTCTATAATCCTCCTGCCAATGCAGTTATGTTTAACAGACATGCAACTCTTATCACTGATTGATAACACTTAACTCAAAACATATTTCAGCTTTCGGAATGTCAATATCTGGCCTCTGAGTGAAGGTGACCCCTGCCCCGTGTGTTTGCTAAGTGTGTGCCATGGTTTGCTGGTGAATGTGTACGGGTAGTTGTGTGGGAAGGCTCTTATGGATTTGCTATCTTAGCCTGAAGTGTTTGCTGCTGATTATGTGATTAAATCAATAATAATTTCTGCCTGGATGCTGGGCTTCTCCACTCATCTTCTGGCCCAGGCTGTGGAGCAGAACAATGCGCCCGACACCCGAGCCAAGGGGCTTTGTTGTGGGGAAATGTCAGAGGTGTGGCAGGGGCCTCTGGATCTCCTCTGAAAGCAAAATATTGTAACAGCTCTGCAGGTAAACAAACGGGCAGCCTGTGCCGTGGCGGGAACCCGACAGGTGGGGACGGGGCCGCCTGATGGATGGGGCTGTTGACTCCGGCTTTACCTGAAGTCCTGTGATCCAGAGCCTTCATCCCATATTAAACAGATCTTTGTTGACTCTGGCGAGGGGCGTTTACAGTTAAATGGGCACAGGGCTCGCTAGCCACATCTAGCCTTTAAGTCACGCAGGCAGTTTCGTCTCACAAGCTGTGAAGGCCACCTGGCACGGAGGGACGAGGGCTGTCCCCACAGGGCAGGGCCCCAGGGACTCTCTGTCCAGTCTCCCCACCCACACCCAGGTCCCCCTGGAGGACACACGTCCGCCGCTTGTGACTTTCTTGTCTCTGGGTGTCCTCAGTAGCACAGGTGAGTAACTTCATTTCCAGCAAAGGGCATCAGAAATGCCGCCTGCACCATCCCCCTGTCAATCCGTGGTGGCCAGAAGGACCGGGGCTCCGGGGAATTCCTCCCTCCATCTGCCCTGGTGCCCTGGTGGCTGGAGAGACTTTACCTCATCCGCAACATTTGTACCACCCAGCTCTCAGCAGGGACATCCGGACAACCCAGTCTACTCCCAGGGAAATCACGGGGACACCAACCGATACTTGAAAAACCAGAACATCTGGTCAGTCACTTTCTCCCATCTGGGTAAACAGAGCTTTGTGAATAAGCCATATTCGAACACTGAGGGAAGCAAAGGTATATTCAACGGGGATGGACTGGCTCTGGGCTCGGGCCTCAGCCCTGGGAATGTCGTGCCCGACGATGGGCCACTGTGTTGCTCAGTGCTTTTAAACAACAAACCGCTCCCAGCTATGGCAAATATCACTTAAAAAAAAAAAAAAGACAGCCCCAGGGACTGCGATCATCACTGTATTTGAAAAAGGCAAGTTTCCTTTCCTTCTTGCGTTCAGAGCCAATTCAGGATTTATCACTCGTATGCAATTGTAATTGTAATTGTAATTGCTATTTACCTATTGGGAATTTGGCTTTTAGAAAAAGGATTATTTTGTTGGAAGAGGGGGCCAGGGGAGAAAACGCTCTCCATTGAAGAATGCATGGAGACAGCTCCTCAGGCCTCCAAGGCGGGAATTAGGTGGCAGCCTTCCCTAACAGGCAGCTTGCGCGCCCCGGTGATCGGCTGTGATTTCAGCTGTACAAAGTAGCAGAAAGCCTTTCCAGGCTCCCTCAAAGGCTGGGGTCTTCCACTCCAAACTGCTGGTGCATTTCCATGAAAATAAAAGGCAGTCCCAGCCATGGACGTACAGGAGAGCCTGGGGTCAGTGGAGATGGTCTCCGTCACGGGTCCCCGGAACTGCAGCTCCCAGACACTACAGGGCCACCAGCTCCTCCCTGGCCCAAGAAGAGTCCAGAGAAAGTTTTACTTTGTTAAATTGTTTTTACCTTGTTAAGTGTTTAAAAGGGGGAAACTGGTAGGCAAGCATCAGGTTTTCTATTCCATGCTGAACCAAATTCAGAAACACCAAATAGCCCTGCAGGGGCAGCCTTCACCTTCTCTCTCCTCGGGCGGCTTCCAGGGGCAGCCTTCACCTTCTCTCTCCTCGGGCGGTTGTATCCGGTTGTTTTCCTCAACCTGGTGGCTGCCTTCTGTAACACATACCCCGGGATACACTTCATCCGTCTCTGTAAACCTTGGCCAAGTAAGTAACCGGTGTGAGTCAGCCTCTTGTTCCAGCAGACGGCCCGAAAACAGACCCGGCATACACCTGGCTTTTGGAAGGCCCGGAAAAGCGAATGAGCAGACAGAAACAGAGTCCCTCCCCTTTGATGACCAACTGGGGGTTAAAATCCATGCTCCCAGGGCCAGCCTGCCCAACTCAGTGGGGTCAGGAGGCTTTGTCCTTTGAAGGCAGCCTGGGAGGGAGGCACGTTACTGCTCCTTGGGGTGAGAGAAGAGAGATGGTGCTTGCTGTCATTCCATGGCCTTTCCAACTATCCCTGAGGCTCAGAATTCCTTGGCGGTCCTGGGGGAGGCAGCGGCTGTGCTGTGCTTCTCAGCTGGCTGTCTGGTCTCCATCCCCGCGAGGCTGTCGCTGCACCACAGGACAGAGGCGGACACCCAGGTAACTAAGGAAATGGGCGGAATTTTTTCAATAAAATTGTCTGGACTTAATCCAGAGTGAGTGGGCTGGACTTCGGCCTCAGGCTGCGACCCACAGCTCACGCTGACAGCTGTAGCCTAATAGTGGTTTTCCAGGAAAGACGAGAAGAAAATGCCTCTGTGGCATTCGTGCCACCCTCTTCGATATTCCGGGGCTCCAGGGTCTCCCCGAATACTGCCGACATCTGCAGGTTCCCCGCCTCTCAGGGAAAGGCAGGTGCCGAGGTTTTCGAGGCAGGTGCCGGCAGCACGCACAGGTACTCAGAGCCTCCTGACGGTCTTGTTCATAGCCATCTGAACTCAGACAGGGCTGAGCAGGTCGAATCACTTCACTGTGCGTTTAAGGAAGCAGTTCAGCTGTGGGTGTCTTATGTCCTCTGCGAGGAGAGCAAGAAAGAGATGAGACAGGAAAGCAGGCCCCATGCACAGGTTGGGGGGCTCAGTGCCATGAGCAGTCCTCATGCCTGCCCAGGCAGAGCACACGGCAAGGTGGCAAGCATATTCTACTTCACTGATTCCCATAACCAGGTGTCTTTCTGCAGTCTGAGCGATGGCCTTAGCCCCTAACAGGGTTGCGGCCCTCAGCCTCGAGGAAGAGGGCCTGGCTGTGTCCTGAGCTGCCGGCCCTTCGCTGCCAGCTCTGTGTCACTGCTGTTGTTCTCAAAGAGTGTGCGTCACCTGAAGCGGATCCAGGCGTCACTTCTTACACAGGGAGCACGTGCGCACAGACCTGCCTTTGTGCCCGCAGCCTTCTAGGCCGTGGGAAACCTTGTTTTACAACTGAAGGCAGCGTGCTTCCAGCCAGCATCCGGAAGTGGTGAACCCTGGAGGTTCACGCTCCACTGACCTGAGGGTGGACAGCTCAGGTCCAAAGAGAGTTCTTCATAGGAGCTGCAGGGAATAGGAAGGGCGTCATTTCACAAAATGCAGCTGCATCATTTTGTGTCATGGGGAGGCAGAAAAGCTCTGAAGATTAGTTGAGCATAGGGGAAAGCATGATTTATCTATTGCTATTTCCTAAAAGAAGCGTCTGCAGAATTCAGGGGCCTGGGGACCCATTGGCAGCTGAAATCATTAGACTCTTTAATAAGCAGCTGCTCTCTGCACCCTCCTAGCCGGTGGAGACCCTCCTGTCAGGTAGCTTCAGTGCAAATTCTGGAGGCTACTGATGTGAGGCCACGTTGTCTGGTGTCCACTAACCCCATGGCACATGACAGACAGTTAATACAGGGTGAGGTGGCAGAACTCTGTGCTGGTCCTCCCTCTGCAAAGAGGGGTGGGCTGGGGGCTATGTTACAACTGCAGAGGGCCAGGATGGGTCTGAGTGCAGCACTGCCTGTCATGGAGCAGCTGCAGGAGGCAGCTCTGCAGGCTGGGTGGGTGGAGTGCCCTGAGGACCGGCTGGCCCACGCGCCCAGTGTCAGGGGTCCACGCTTTGCAGCAAAAGGAGCTCTGCAGGTGGGCAGGTGGAGTGCCCTGAGGGCAGGCTGGGCTCCCTCACCCGATGTCAGGGGTCCACGCTTTGCGAGAAAGGGATCTGAGGTGCCTTGGGAGGATGCTTATCCCACCCAAATGCAAGGCTTGGCGATGACCTCGTGGGCAGCCACCCAGAGCCAGAGGAGCCTGGGACGCAGGGCAGTTGATGGCTAGGAAGCTCACTGCCTCAACTTCAGGGTCACCACTGTGTCCCCACCCCCCACCTCTGGGCAGTCTCAAGAAGAGCTGCGGTCGCAGGCAGCATCCCTGTGGGTCCACGGGCCGTTCGCAGCACCCCCAGTGGGAGCAGACGGTCATGTGGTCTGAAAATGCCCCCGACACACACACGCCCCTCCACCAGGAGCCATTGTTGAGGTTACTCGTTGGTCTACAGCTGCTATTAAAAATAACCCATTGCACTGGGAATGATATTCATATTTGTCCTCGGGGTTGCTCCATGGGGAGGGTGCGGCGCACTGAGGCCAGCAGGACCCTCCCTGCACACTCGGCTCCCACTGTACCACCGCAGGGGCTCAACCCCTCCCAAAGGGGCCCTTCTCATCTTCCCCCTAAAGTTCCCAGCTCAGAGCTCCAGGACCACCTTCCCTGGCAGTGAGGAGTCCCATGCACGGACCCCTCCCCCTTAATGGCCTGGCCGTGCCCTTCCTGACGGTGCCCTGGGACACTGCGCAGGATTTACCTGAGGATGGAAGAAAACGAGAGAACTTGCCACACAGGAGCCTGGGCCTTCCCCACAGCCTCATGGGACCCTGTCAGCAACCCCCGCTCCTGCCTTGCTCCTGAGGCCCAGCACTGGCTCCTGCACCCTGCTCCAAATGTACCTCCTTCCTGGGAAGCCCTGGGCAGGCAGGAGGCCCTCCTAACTCAGGGCTCATGTTCCTCAGATCTTCGTGAATGGGCGGGAAGCAGCAGCTAGGGGAGTGAGGGGCAGGGCTGAAGAGAGGGACAGGCTTCCACAGGTGGCTCAGGGTGGGCTAGGCCAGCAGGACCTCAGAGTTCACCACCCAGTGCCCAGCTCCAGCCCCCAGGGCCCTTACCTGCATGGGCTGGAGAACAGCCTCTGTATCCATCTAATGTTAAACCAGCGCCTTCACACACACAGGCACACACACCCCCGAGGACTATACCAGACCTCAGGGGTGCTGAGTCTGAAGGGGAAGGAGGAACAGGAGCCCTCCAAAGCCACCTGGCTGTGGGGCACACAGGGAGTCTCTTCCTTGTACCCTACCTGGTCACACAACACCCACCCGCCAACCCCCATGTCCTGCCGAGTGCAGACCACCACATCTGAAATTAAGAGTGTAAGTGAATTCCGAGATAAGGATCGTCTCCCTTCAGGGTATGCTTAGGGAGTGAGGGAGTGGCAGCCCTTTCATCCCAAGTTTTATGAAACATTGCAGTGAGTCATTCCACAAACATAAAATAACCTCCAGTTGATGTGTAGATAAGATTGGCCACCGCCTCTGTGCAAGCAGCTATCTGGAACAAAACTGAAAATATTCTCGGCATAGGAAGTATTTACGTCCAGCAAACTGTTAAGAAGAAACAGGCATTCTGTCCCTGAACATTCAAGTGATCATTTGAAGACCTTTTCCACCGTAAAGATGAGTGTGGGCCCCAACGTTGCCTCCAATATGACAGGCACGGTGCCCCAGAGCTCTCAGCTCCAGGGAGTCCTCCAAGATTGTTCCCGCGTTGTTTCTCTCCTTTCAGGCTTCTTCCTCAAGGATAATTTTATAGAGGATACACCTCAGGGAGGCAGAGCCATCTCTCGGGTTTCTGGGGATCTCAGGTTAGCCCCAATCTGGGACGCCTGCAGATTGAGCCCAGCTCCTAACCCCACCGATGTTTCCAGGTTCCCTGGTACCCAGTCTCTCCGGAGGCGCAGAGTGTGCGTTGGTGTGGAACAGCCTCTAAGAGGTACCTTGGCCTTCCTGGAGCCCCAGAACGTGGAGACTAACCCAGGACAGAGACGGTCACTGTGGGAGAAAAGACACGGTCAGTCCTTCCGCCGGTGCACACCCAAGGATCTGCTCTGCATTTGCCCTGCATCTGAGACGGCGCCTGGGAACCTGCAGTATCCAGGTGTGAGAGAGGCAGCCTCAGACCCATCCATGACGCACCTGAGCCTGTGCAGGAGGCTCGTAGGAGGGTGGGGACGGCGAGGACAGCTGCATGAGTGCCCCTAAACCAGCAGCCACAAGGCCCTTGGGTGATTGGGAGCTGTTTGTATAGGGAGACTGGAGGTGTGATAACTCCCCAGCAAGCTGGGATTTCTAGCCCAGGCCAACTCCATTGTTCTTGTATTTTTTAATATGGAAGATGGTTACCCTGCAGCAAACCAGTCTGACTCACCTTGAAAAGTATCTGGCCGGGCACAGTGGCTCACACCTGTAATCCCAGCACTTTGGGAGGCCAAGGGGGTGTGGATCTCCTGAGGTCAAGAGTTTGAGACCAGCCTTGCCAACTTGGTGAAACTCCATCTCTACTAAAAATACAAAAATCAGCTGGGCGTGGTGGTGGGCACCTGTAATACCAGCTGCT
>NW_012114433.1:881840-885122 GCF_000951035.1 Colobus angolensis palliatus
TTCTCTCTTATAAAAACCCATACATACCCAACTATGAGGACTACTTTAAGTGGTGAGTGAAACTGACTTGGAAACTGTTGACTTCTTAGGAGGTAGATAAATGTTTAAATAAATGTATGTGTACATATATATATATAAAAAGTAATTTTTACAGATGAGAATATATGTATGTGGAAGTCATATCCAAATGACAGGTACCACTTTGGCACCTAAGTTCTTGCCTTTGTAACAGCAAACACAATGCTAATACAAGTGTATCTTCCCGATTAGTCATTATCAACTAAAAGTTAACAAGGTCTACGTGGACTTTCACTCTTCTAAGGCATTTTAAAAATAAGTGCAGTATTAGAAATGATCAACCCTGGGCAAAACGACAAAGTGCTTCTGCAGAAACGGACGACGTTGACCTTGAGCAAGTACATGCGCGGTCTCTCTCCGGGAGAAGCACCGTGCCTCTCCCAGGCTGGCGCAGCCTTGCAGGGCATCAATCACAAGGGCATCAGGCCCTCTTGCACCACGGTCTTGTGGTGGAAAAATATGGAGGAGGAAGGAGACTGGGCTCCTGGGCCCTGAGCTCATCTGTCTCCAGGTGGTCACCCACACCCCCGTGATGCAGCCAGCCACACAACTTGTCCTGAGCCCACCTCCTCAGAGGAGAAGGGCCATGGCTGGGGAATCCACCAGGTCTGCGGGAAGTGCACAGGAAGGTCCACAGATCAAGCCACAGACAGGAAAACAGTTGCTGAGCCTCTTGGATGCCGTTCGGCTAGTGTGGTACTCAGCAATGCTGCGTCTTAGATTTACTCCAGCACACAGGTTTAGGTGTAATTTATTTTAAAAGTCAAACAGTACACCATTTGGCAATTTTATCACTCCAGGTATAATAAAAAAATATTCCATGATTATATGTCATTTGGTTAAGTCTCCATCAAACTCTTTTCAAATTCAAAGCAGCCAGCTCCGCAATAAGTAACTGCAGCCCAGAATTAGTGAGCACATTTTTTCCTTCGCGTTTAATTGAAACTGATGTGTTTTGAAATCATAGTGGGGGTTTCTCAAGAAAAGTGGTATGTGTTATTCAATCGGCGGAAAACAGGCCTTTGCCAGCAAGAGGCTCACGCCCCGGGATTAGTACCCGTTGGCAGCGGTGGGCCCGAGCATTACAGCCTCTCCCGGTGGGTAAATATTTAAATTATATGTATGCCAGTGCACAGGGCAACCTGAAAGAAACCTGTTCTTTTTTCCTTCTGTCCCCCAGCTGTGAATTCTGAATAAAATCTAGGCCAGTGCAGACGCCCTTCGGTAGATCGCAGGGCTAACTGGCCTTTGGGGAGCCGCCTCCTTCTGCTCCTGAAGACTCGTTTCTCCAGACCTGGCAGGGGCATTTCCAATTAATAGCAGTGCAGCTTTGGATCACAGCTTTGCAAAAGGGTCAATGCTAAGAAGTAAACACTGGAGCGCTCAGCGACAATAATTCATAAGCAGCAGGAAGGAAAGTGCTCGCTCGTCTTGTTGGGCTCGTTGGAGCCAGTTCTGGTTTGTAGACTCCCATGCCAGCCACCCGCCATAAACTTTTCACAATTATGCTGAGATTCCTTTTCATTTTATTCTCATTTCTCCACCCCTTTTGTTGCTTCCAGAGTTTATTCATGACATGTGAAGTGTATCCGCAGGCAAAATCCTCGATGAAACGCCTCAAGACCCACACGACACTGTCATTTGAATTGAATGGACGGAAACCCCAGCCTGTTGGTGAGAAGATACCGGACTCTGTTAATCGCCACAACAGCCAGGTTGCGTTTTCAGCGTGGGGAACACAGGTAAACAGGTGACCTGGCGAGCAGCGCCCTTTTAGCAAAGGGCTGGCGACATTTGCTGCAGAGAGGGGCTGTCCCTCTGGACCTGGCGGTGACGGAGTAGGGGGTGGCTCTGGAGCCATGGGGATTTTGTTGTTAGAGCAGTCAAAAATACCGAGAGAGAGAAAAGGCTGCAAAGGCTCGTGGTGTGCCTGTGCGCGGGGCATTTCTGAGGAGGCGTGATTGGCTCCATAAGCAGATCATGGCGTTTGGAGGAAGGATCCTTGTCAGCCTGGAATTACCAAGGGCTTGGGATCTGGCTGCGTGTGGCGTGCAGTGCTCTTAGGAGACACTTCTGGATGAAAACCCAGGGCCTCAGCCTTTCCCCTGTCTTCCTCCATGTCCACACACCAAACAGACTTCTTGGAAACCCTGTCATAACCTTTTTACAACCTTTAAACTGGTCTACCTGGGTTGCAGAGTTGGTCATTCCATCTTCACAGACGAGGTTGGAACTCATGAACAGAACAAGTGGGGGGATGGCGGCTGGAGCTGCTGCCCGGCGGGTGGGGAGACCCCCATCTGCAGTGGCCACTCAGAGAACACAGCACCCAGGGCTCTCACCTGTGGCCTCCCAGAATTTCGTTTCTTCAACCCTCACCCTAGACACAAGCACCAGGAGGAGAGCCCCCACTTTGCTTTGAGAGAGATGCACCGGAGTTCGCAGAGCCTTCCATGAAGCTGGAGGACGGGGCTGTAGGAGAGTGTGTGTGCCCTGTGGCCCCCTCCTTGCCCAGCACCTGGGTGCAACCAATACAGGGTCAGGCCCCTGGACCCTGTCTCTGGGGCGTGTGCATCTGCAGTGGGTTTGCTTGGAAGCAAAGTTACTGTAAGCAACAAAGAGTGGACACTTTCTAGCACTGGTTATCTCTGAGCAAAATTATACAGTTTGGCATATTTTAAAACATAAATAAAGTTTATGCTGTAATTTTAATATTTTAAAATTTGACTATATCGATTCTTACCTTCCAACCAGTGTCAACCCAAAATGTCATGGTTTCGGGGTAATTTTAGTCTTTGCTATGAAATATGCATTTAATTCAAATGACTCTCTCCTGCTCCCTGGTTTCCATTCTCACCTGAAAGGCTGAGGAGGTGGGAAGTCCAGCAGCCGGGTGCAGGAAGTGGCAACATCGTGAAGACGTAGGTTCTCCGTGGGAAAGACTGTTGTCCGGAAAGTTCCACACAACAGGTCCCCACTGAGATTCCAAGGCTGATGGCACGGCGGGAGTCCCTGGGACCCCTGGGCCCGGCATAGCGCGACCACAGCAGGCAGGCATGGGGTGGCAAGAAGTCGGTGATTCTCTTAAACAGCCTGTACATATCTTTGACTCTGATCCCACTGATTTTTAAAATGCTGAACATTTCCTGACTCAAAAAGAAGTCGTCAAGAACTGCTCCTTCATGGAAACACTTTTTTTTTTTT
>NW_012114433.1:892437-925133 GCF_000951035.1 Colobus angolensis palliatus
CCCCCATCACCACCAGAAGTAGAAATTAGACATTTAACTGTGAAATGAAGACTAAACAGATGTCAAGGAAAATAGCGGGCAGGTATGGCGAGAGAAGAGAGTCCTAGGAAGTGATATGGAAGGGAAGGGAAGAAACCGGAGGTTGAAGATGCTGTATTTGTACATTGTCCTGTCCCAGAGGAAGCTACGCATCTTGCCTCACTCTTGTCCCTGGGGATTTTCTGGAGAAACTGGAAGGAAGAAAAGAGCCCAATTACAGGGAACTAGGAGGTGGCGCTTTGAAGCCTGTACGCCACGGAGAGAGGTCGGGCCTGTCCCGTGGCCAATGGGGCCTCTTCCTTACCCACCAAGCAGTCAGCATGGATGGCAAAGGGAAAACCATTCATGTTTTAAAATCACAATTTACCCAATGATCTAAAATAGTAAATCACATTTGTCTTATAAACCTTACAATTACAACGTGTGCTTACACACTGAGCCACAGAAAAACTGAGATTAAAATGCTTCAGTGGTGAAGTCATCCTTTCATTTTGCCTCATCACTGGGATGAACAAACTCACCAAGCAGCTGAGAATTCAGGGGGGGTCTTCTTGTGGAGTTGGGTAAGAGGTTATTTGTGTTTCACAATCAGAAGGAACTAGGGGATGCTAATGTACGATTCACACTTGTTTAAGGAATATTCAGGCAAGTGCTTCTGGAGTCTTATAGTTATGACAAAACCATTTCATATAACTCTTACCTTTGTTGAAATCAAAAATTTATTTGTTTCTTTTCAACATAAGCAAATTAGTGGGATATTTTATGGCATGTATAATCTTTGTTCACAGTAATCTCACTTACCTGGCAAATCCTATTTGCAAATTACCAACAATTTTTTTTTGGTTTGGTTTGGGTTGGATTTTTTTTTTTTCTAAGACAGAGTCTCACTCTATCACCCAGGCTGGAGCATAGTCGTGCAATCTCGGCTCACTGCAATCTCTGTCTTCTGGATTCAAGCAGTTCTCCTGCCTCAGCCCCCCAAGTAGCTGGGATTACAGGCATGCACCACCAAGCCTTGCTAATTTTTGTATTTTTAGTAGAGACGGGGTTTCACCATGTTGACCAGGCTGGTCTTGAACTTCTGACTTCAAATGATCCACCCGCCTCAGCCTCCCAAAGTGCTGGGATTAGTCGTAAGCCATCACACTCGGCTCAGCCTGGATGTTTAATTACAACACTAAACTGACTTGTTGGAAGAATTTGGACTATTTTCACTATTTTAGTAAAATTACTGATGATGGAATTACAGTTGACCCTTGAACAACTGGAGTCTGAACTGCATGAGTCCATTTACACTGAGATTTTCTTCCGTGTCTGCCACCCCTGAGACTGCGAGACCAACCCCTCCTCCTCCCCAGCCTACTCAACTTGAAGACAACGAGGGTGGAGACCTTTAGGATCAGTCGCTTCCACTTAATGAAAGGAGATGTGTTTTTTCTTCCTGGTGACTTTCTTAATAGCATTTTTTTCTCTAGCTTACTTTATTATGAGAATCCAGTATATAACACAGAGCATACAAAACATGGGTCCGTCGACTCTTCATGTGCTCAGCAAGCTTCTGGTCCAGGGCAGGCTATTCGTAGCTCACCGTGGAGGGGATTAAACTTTATCCTTCAACTTTCAGTTGCGTGGGGGTCGGTGCTCCTAACCCCTATGTTGTTCAATGGTCGATTGCTCTTAATTGAACGTATTTCTATTTGTATCTTCTCAAAGTTTACTAAAATCCCATTCCCAAGCATTTCAATCACCAAATATCCCCTCTAGACTTACGGAAGCTCCACGACCCAGAGCAAATGTCTGGGGAGAAGGAAGTGCACGTCCCCCCACCCCCTGCAGCAGACCCCAGAAGGCCTCTGTCCCTCTTGGGCTAATCCTCTGCCAAAGACATGCCCCTGATAAAGTATATAGGACGTCTTCATGGGTTGGCGTTTTTATTTTTAAGAAGCAAGTCACCCATTGTAAACACGGAAGCAAAGTGTTCGGTGAGTGTGATGGATGCACCCCCAGACGGCTCATGGTGACCTTGGAGGAGGCCGGGGCCAGAGGGTGCAGTGGTTTCCAAGGGTGCAGTGGCTTCTGAGCTCTGGACCTGAGACGCCCCCTTCCAGGCCTCCTTCCCAGCACCACTCCTGTAATGGGCAAGTATACACCGTGAGGTGCCTGCAGGGAGGCGACAAGCCTCTCGAAAAAGCTCCTGCTCCTCCAGCACCTCTCATGTGTCTGTGACCTCAGTGTTGGACATCAGGCCCAGAGAGCAGGGCGTCAGCAGTGCCGCCAACCAGCCTGAGTGCTGGAGGGAAGGTCGCCCGGCACCCAGACCGCTGCAGGATCAGGAGGATCGCCCAGCACCCAGACCGCTGCAGGATCAGTGGCCAGCTCGTGGCAAGCGTCCGAGGAGGCCAGGCACGGTGTCGGGTGGCCCTGGCCATGCCAGATCTTCCAGGGGCCACATCTTCCTACAGGTGATCCGTGTCAGTGAAGGAGAGGCCCAGCGAGCAGAGGCTGAAACTGTATCTCCCGGGCCCTCCTCGCAGCTCCCTGGCAGCCAGTGACTCTCGGACCAGCTTTCACGGCCAACTTCTCAGAGTAACAGAGCCCGCAACTGCCTCCAGCACAAGGCAGATCTACCTGCCCACCCAGGCCAGCACTCCAGCAGAGGGGCCCAGACAGACACCTCAGTGCTCCGAAGTTTGTTCACGGCACCCCAGGTCCTGAGAAATGCCAAATCAATTCATTTATTAAGACAGTCCAGAGAGCTCAGGAAGTATTTATTTATGTCTTAACAACTTAGTGGCCACATGAAAAAAAAATAAGCTACATAACTGTAAAGAAAAATAGTTGTGTTATCTGTGTGTGCTTTAGCCACAGTCACTGGATCCTGGGCTGTGTGCCACTGTTAACACCTGGCACAGTTCTCGAGCCTTGGGTCCCAGGGTGCCCTCACTGCCTGCTCTGCACTGGTTCTTACTCAGCACCTGATCCTTATCACAGCAACCACGGAAAACCCAGCCTCACAAAACCTGGTGTCCACGTGGTGGGTGTGGCTTGATCTACCTTGAAAGCCCCACACATCTCCCCAGCCTTTCATGCGGAGTCCAGCGGGCGCCCTCCCGGCATCTCGGATTTCCCTGGAAGTGGAAGTTGCAGGTGGTGCCTCAGCATGTTCTGAGGCGTTCCCGTGGCTGGACATGTCTGATTCAGTGAACTGAAGAATGAGTCACCTGTTTCGCTCCCTTCTCACCAAAATCACGGAAGCCAGACGGCGCGGCTGCACCCTGACTGCCGCAGGCCCAGGCACCCACAGCACCAGCCGGCGCGGCTGCACCCTGACTGCCACAGGCCCAGGCACCCACACACCGGGCAGAAGGTCCCACCCATTCAGACCCCAGCTTCCATCAGAGGTGCTCTGGACCCACAGGGAAAGGGCTGGTGCCTCTGGGGAAGCTCAGGGATGTTCAGCTCCAGTCTCCTCTTTTCTTTCAGATGCGGCTTTGCCCAGTGCCACGAGCTGGGGGGAAGCTGAAGATCCACGTCCTCCACAAACCTGAGCTGGACTCTCAGCGGGGTTTTCTCCGAGGCAGACCTGTGCTGCCAGGCTCGGGACGGAGCGCCTCACTTTCCCGCTGTCCTCTGGGGGAGGCCGAGCCGCTCCTGAGGATCCGATCCGGTTCAAAACCTCGCCCTGGAACAGGACGGCAGCTCCTCTGGCTTCAGCGCGGCTGCCCTGCCGTGGACACCACGTGGCTATTTTAATCCCATAATAGCATTTTAATTTCATGGTTGGGAAACGCGGCACTTGGAATCACACCCTCTGCAGATCTGTGAAGTGCCCGCACCGTGCCAAGCACTGTGACCGCGCCACGAGAGGCGAGGACCAGCCGCTCCATCCGTCAGCCAGTCCGGTGGGTACACGGAGGGCTCAGGAGGCCTGTCCGAGGTATCGGGGCTGGAGGGGAGGCCTCCGCTCATCGCAGAGGAACATGTGCGTTCTGCGACCAGAGAGGAGGAGGCTGGGGAGCCCCGCGTGTCCAGGCACGAGGGAGCAGTATGATGTTGGGCCCCACAGGCCTTCAGGACAGTTCTGGTTTTATTTCTTTTTTTTTTTTTTTTTTTTTTTTTTTTTTTTTTTTTTTGAGGCGGAGTCTCGCTCTGTCGCCCGGACTGGAGTGCAGTGGCCGGATCTCAGCTCACTGCAAGCTCTGCCTCCCGGGTTTACGCCATTCTCCTGCCTCAGCCTCCGGAGTAGCTGGGACTACAGGCGCCCGCCACCTCGCCCGGCTAGTTTTTGTATTTTTAGTAGAGACGGGGTTTCACCGTGTTAGCCAGGATGGTCTCGATCTCCTGACCTCGTGATCCGCCCGTCTCGGCCTCCCAAAGTGCTGGGATTACAGGCTTGAGCCACCGCGCCCGGCAAGTTCTGGTTTTATTTCTAAGGCAATGGTGAGGCATCTTGAACGCTGGCTGTGGGTACTTTCTAAGCCGTGGACTTTCATGGTGCAGCCTGGGACAAAGAGACCCGAGGGCGGGCTGGCTGGAGGCCCAGGTGCAGGTCCTGAGGGGTGGCAAGGACGGCTGGCCGAGGACGTGGAACCACAGGGCTCTGTGACCTGCTGGACTTAGGCGAGGTAGAGGGAGAAGCCCAGGCGGCCCCATGCCTGGGAGGAGGCGGTGGCCTTTCTGAGAGACAGGTTGCCTCAGGGTCGGGAGCGCCTCTAGGGACGCCATCCCCCTGCGCCCCACGCCAGCCTCCTCTCTGCACTCCCCATGCAGAGAATGAGTGAAGGATCAGACAGCTTTGGAAAGGGTCTGGTTCCTGCTGACTTCCTGCAAGCCTCCCGTAAAGAACTGTGAGGCCAAAACAGGCACTTGCAGCCCCTTCAATCGAGGGTAAAAAGGAAGTCCCAGGAACAGGGATGGGGCAGCGACAGCAACCCAGAAGGGAAGGCAGCTGACAGGGCAGGGCACGTGGAGGCTCTGGGACTCCCGTCCCACAGGCCAGCAGGGAGCCAGGAGGGGCTGCTCAGGCCCCAGAATGCGGGAGAGGTGGTGGGGGAGAGTCGGGGAATCTCTTCACTGCCCTCTTCAAAGCTGGGAGCCGGATAGAAACTTCTCTCTGTGACGAAAACACACACGTGCACATGCGCACCCGCACACTCCACACACACATGGGTGCACGCACACACACACTCCACACTCACACATGGGTGCACCCACACACACACTCTGCACTCACAGATGGGTGCACGCACACACAGGCACGTACCCACACATGTAAATATGCACATATACACATTCGCACACTACACACATGCATATGGGTGCACACACATCCACACGCATGCACACTCACAGTCTCAGCAGCTGCTGCCTGGGCTGTAGGCAAATCACCTATCCCAACTCTATTTTTACCCAGTTCCCGTTTTTCTCTTTCTGCCCTAAGACCCTGAAGCCACATCCCTGGTTCCAGCAATCTGACATTGTTTTCCCTTGTTTTTAATGACTCCTCATGTGGTAGAGAAGGTTCCCACGTAACTGTGTTCCATCTCTAACTACAAGGCTTCTGAGCAAGCACGACTTCATCATCGAGACAGGAACTTATCACACCCATATTTACTCTACGAAAAGTCTTCAATGACTTTGAAGAGTCACCAATGGATCTGCCAAGAGTCACGTCACTCACACGTAGTCTACACAATCCAAGTGCCTTCTGCACGGAGCAGACAAATTAACCAAACACCGTGAAGGCCTCTTAGGAAGTGAGCGCCCAGCCAATGTACATTTTTTTAAACGTTCACCTTTGTTAACGACTTAAAAATACAAATGAAAGCAACAGTGAAATGTCATTTTCTCCTTCCTAATGAGCAAAGGTTGTTAAAACAATAATAGGTGTGGACTAGGATTTGGTATCACAGACACTTTTGTACCTCCTCATATAAATACAAACATACTCAACCTTTCTGAGTAGCAATTTGAAACCATGTGTCTATGACCTTACAACTGCTTATATCCTTTGAGTCTAAAATTCCACTTTCAGAATTCTGTCTTAAGAAAGCAATCAGACATGCAGATAAAGATTTATGTACAAGATCTGCACAATTATAAGAATAGAAAAGCACTGGAAATATCCTAAATTTCAGAAAAGCAAATGTTTAAATTAGTTACGCTACATTTCTATAACAGAATCAGTGGTGTGCTGGTAAATGTGTATCAATTGTCCCTTTGGGGAAAAAAAAATTTTGAGACAGAGACTCAATCTGTCTCCCAGGCTGGGGCACAGTGGTGCGATCATGGCTCCCTGCAGCCTCAACCTCCTGGGCTCAATCGATCCTCTCACCTCAGCCTCCCGAGTAGCTGGGACTACAGTGTGCACTACCACTCCTGGCTAATTTTTTTTATTATTTTTAGTAGACATGAGGTCTCTCGCTGTGTTTTCCAGGCTGGTCTTGAACTCCTGGGCTCAGGCACCTCCACCCACCTAGGCCTCCCAAAGTGCTAGGATTACAGGCGTGAGCCATGGCACCTGGCTCAAGAAAAACAAAAAAGTTTTTAAAGCTCAGATTTGTAGTGATCGCCAAGGTCTGTGGTGCTAGCTAGGAACATGGAGTCGGTGGACACAGAGTTTTGAAGATATGCACATTTTCTCTTCCCCAAGCTGCTAAAAGCCAACTCCTGCTTACCCTTGAAGGAATATTATGTAATCATGAAAAACTGTGCTGGTGAAGGAAATGTAATGACACGCAAAAATGTTCACAGTATAATGTTATTTGGAAAAACAAGACACAATACTACATTCCTCGTGTTTCAAATTTTGCTGCGTAAATCATCAAGTTTTACACTTGACAGAGTACTATAGTCTCAGGTATGGACGTGCAGGTAGGTATAGATATCTCTAAGAAAATAGCCCAAAACATTAACCGTGGTTGTCTCAGGATTATCTAATAGTGGGATATTCTTCTTTATCATTTTTATGTCTCTCTAAATTTCCAGCTTTTCTAAAATGTACTTGAATTATTTTAAATTCAGAAAATAATGTTATTTTAGAAAAGAAAATGATTGGGGTGCTAAATATTGTTGTGTGGCAGTGTTCCCAGAAGCTCTTCAATTAAAGTTCTTAGAGATGGAAGACCCACCTACTTTGATCTTAACCTCCACAGCTCCACCCTTCACATCAGCAACCATCCGTCACACGGCAGTTTACTGTTCCCTCAAGCAACTCCCAAATGCTTTCACAATGGGAGTTTCCAATGAAATTGTTGGCATCACGAAAGGCATGTAATGTTGTGGAAAGAATGAAGAAGCAGAGGTTTCAGAAACGGGAGAATGGAACTGTTATACTCTTGGGAAGTTTCTCCCTTGCTCCACGTACCTCGGCCCAGCAGTGAGGAGCTGGGGAGGAGCGGGGGCCGCAGCACCCTGAAGCTCTGCGTATACCCACCTGTGCGCTGTTCAAAGTGTCTTGAGAGGGAAATTTTGTTGTCTCTCCTGGAGAAACTAAAAATGAGCCAGAGAAACCCGAACTGTGCCCTTATACAGGATAATCCGGATGAGAAAATATTCTATCCCTTGGAAAGACTATGAGGCCATGTACGATTTTTAAAAATAATTCCCACCATTGAGGACTGAGCCCCTATTTTGTGCTGAAGTAAATATGTGAATTTTAACGTTAAAGAAAAAACTTTCAAAGGGGAAATTTGAGTTTCACTCTTTAGAAAAATGAAAAAGCAAGAATAACTATCCCTGCTATATGACAGACAAAGACATACGCAATCATGGCGTGGAGGGCTCCCATCCCCGCTAGCATTTGATGGTATTTTGACCACAGAGAGATAAAACTTACATCACTGCCACTTCCTGGCCCCTAGTTCTATTAAACATTTATGACTTCCTACGCCCGTGTAACTGGAAGACAGAGATGGCCTGAGATTTTAGTAAACAGACAGCTCACAGCCATAATGCTCATATTCATGTCATTTTCCTGGTTGCCTCCGTGGCCTGTAAAGTGAAATCTCTCCGTTTAGATCTGTTTCTTCCTTAGTTATGTACCTGTGTGTGTTCATGCATGTGTACACATGGATGTAAATATACATACCAAGCTCACGCACATGCCACACACATGGGGGAGGGAAAGAGGGTGGCTGCATTGTCACCAGTCATCGACCCTCCTCTTCCGGTCCTGGGTGTTCTGGTACGACCTTCAGCCTCTGCACCCAAGAGCACCTGTGCCGACCCTCAGCCTCTGCACCCGAGGACACCTGTGCCTCCTTCCTTTTACTGAATGTGTTTATTAACCAAACGATAAGGCTTTTCCCCCAACAATTGAAACTCTGCCATACCCAGAACCAGGCTCACCATCTCCTGGCCCCACCTGCCCATCCCTTGCTGTCTCCCAACTCCCACCTTCCAGATGGAGCCCATCCTGCCATGCCTGGTGCCACCCTCAGCTCCTCAAATTCCCTTGCCCAACGTCCAGCCCAGCTCCAGGACCTGGCTGAGCTCCTGGACCATGCACCTCACAGCCTCCTAATGGGTTGCCCTGAGTCCACTCTGCCTCCCGCACATGGCGTTTCTGTGAGCTCCCCAAAGCACAGATCCCATCTTGCCACTCTTGGCTGTGGCCTTGCAGTGGCTTCCCAGAGCCCTGGAGGTGACCTCCACAGCCATTACTGTAGCCTGTGAGGCCGCATAACCTGGCCCACCTTTTCCTCCATGGCCACCCTGCTCCCACCCACCTCCTGGCTCTGCAGGACCCCTGACCTCCACCCCCCACAAAGCTGAGACACACCTCACACAATGGCCACCATCCCCGGAGTTGACTGCTGTGTCTCCTGCCGAGGCCCTCACATGTTGGCTTCAGACCCAGCCACTCAGCTAAGCCTCCCCGGCCTCCCCTCAGAGGAGCCAAGGCCCCCATTCCCACTCCCAATGCCCCTGCACCTCCTCCTGTTCTCTGGCCAGCTGTCACCGCTGCAATTGCCTGTTGGTTGTACCCAGCAAGCCTGGTCAGTGTGGTCACGCTCACTCCTGCACCTGAGTTACAGCCTGAACAGCCAGCTTCACTGGCCACGTGTGGACAGCATGGGGCAGGCAGGGAGGGCAGGACAGCTGGAGACACTGGCTGGGGGAGTTTTGGGACATGGTTAATATTGGGGTGAATGTCCTCTTAGGTTATTTTCCAAAGAGTGATTCATTATTGTTATACTTAGTTATTCCCAAGTGTTTTAGAACTTCTGGTCAAAGTTGCCTCTAGGAAAAAGGAGGCATGGAGCATTTGAACAAGAATCTCGCTGTGGGAGAAGATCATCCAGGCCACAGTCCGGCCCCAGTGGCACAAATCGTGCACGCTACTCATGGAGATTGCCCCGAATCTTATCTCTTAAAGTGGCTGATGTGATCCTTTTATTTTAGAAAATAAAAGGCTCAAAGGTATTGCAGTTGCCTCCTCATGCTGCAGTCCCTCCAGAAAATGAACTATAGCAGTAGAAGATAAATTTGATTATTTGGATTTCTAATAGGGAGAAATTCAAAGCTCTACAGGAAAAAAAACAAAAACAAAAAAACAATGTGCAGGTCAAATAGCTACAGAGGAATCAGTCCCCAACAAAGACAATCTTTAATTTGCAATTTGGAGATAAAATGCAAACTATAACGCGCAGTGAGTCCTGAGAATAGATGCAGAACATCTTTTCATTTGCCCAAAGTAAAATTAATAGCAAAATGAAATACATAAACCCTTTGAAAAGAAGTCATCCTGAAAAATATGTTCTGTTTTTGAAGTTATAATTTTCCTCTTAGGAAATCAAATAGTTCGTAAAAACTCTACCTATTAGAGAGAAAACTTCAACTCTCTGTTCTCCAGAACAGATTTTATATGTTTTCCTCGCAGATGCAATGTACTAAAATAGAATCTTGTTACTGCGGACGCCACAGAAATCCTTGCAGTGCGACGAAAGGTGCCTCCGACACTGTCTCTCGGCCCCGTGACTCCTCCCGGGGGAAATGGCTTCTGCGCCATTGTACCGACTTAAAACGTTGGGTTCTCCACCAACCAGAGTTTCTATTTTTCTTCAAAAGTTTTATGATAAATTTAAAATAGGCCAGAAGGCTTAGAACACCTATATATCACATCTATGTTTAGCATTTGTTGTTGATAATTTGATAATGAAGTCCAAACATGTTGCTGTCTGTGCCAGAAAACCACCAGGAAAACAGCTATTTCCATCACTAAGCCCAGTGTAAACAAGTTCTGTTGGCAGAAGTCGGCTCAAGTTTCTCATGAAAACAAAAATATAAAATATTTTATTTGGTGGTTTTGAACAAATCCAGTATTTAATGCATTCCTTAAAACTTCATAATCTGTTTTTCTCATAAAGTAAAAACAAAACAAATTTTTCACCAGACTTCTTACAGATATCCCATTCCCCCATTCCCCTCGTTCACTCCAGAGGCCACACGACAGACACCGTGCTCTGCCTGGGCCGGGAGTGGGCAGCACCTGAAGTGGCCATGGCTCGTCCTGGTGATCAGAGGAGGCTGCTCTCAGCCCGCCTCACGCCTCCTCACTGCTTGGTCGCAGGACAGTGACCCCCCGTCCCCCACTGCAAGGCGAGCCCTCGGGAACCAGGCTCCCCATCCCTCCCGCTGCACCCAGCACCCACGGAATTTGGCGGTCAGAAGAGCTCTGAGGCTGCGGAGCCAGCAAGACTGAGGATGATGAGGGGTTGCCTGATGTTCATCGTGCAATGACCTGGAACTCTTCCCAAGGACCTCCGCACTCACAGGCCCGCCTCAGCCCCACCCTGCTCGCTCCCAGCCCTGTTCTCTCCTGAGGTCACTCCACAGTAAGGGGTGTGGAGGGAGGCAGACAGGAGAAACTTGAGAAAACGCCACATTAAAGGTGAGGACAGGAAAGAATTTAACAAGAGAGCCAGGAGACACCGCAATACAGGAAACCAGGGCGTGGGGAGCTCCAGGGTCCAAGCTGGCGCCTTTATTGCCACAAATGGGCAATCCTCATCCCTGCCACTGAAAGGAGGTAGCAGGCAAGAGTGGAGGGCGCTGTCCCTCGTCACAAACCTCAGCGGCAACTGGCTGAACACCAGGTTCGTCTCAGCTGTGGTCCCATGTGGCTGCTTCTGGCCATTGGGTGTGGCTCTGGCCTCTGCTCCCAGTCATGGCTGGCTCTGACCTCCCGCAGGGCCCCAGACTGCTCTTGATTCAATCAATGAAGCCACAGGAGAGGGTGGAGAAGACGCACCTGCACCTGCAGGACTCGCCTCAGCCACAGGTGACAGGCATCCCTGTGCCAAAAGTCTGCCATAAAGGTGGACACACAGATGGGGAGCAGGAAGAGGATCAGAGAGATGTGGCCCTGGCCGCAGCGGCACATCGCTGGGGGACAGTCAGTTATCTGTGCCATTGCCCTTCTGGTCAACCCTGTTCCCAGGCACAGATCACATTCATCCCCAAATCCCGCCAGTCATTTCACCCCCAGCTCACACTCCAGGCTCGCAGGCCAAATCCCACCAGTCATTTCACCCCCAGCTCACACTCCAGGCTCGCAGGACGATGCCGTGTTCCCCCATACAGGTCCTAATGTGCCTCCTGTGAGCCAGGCACACTCCCCACACCATGCCGGGCTCCGCGAGGTCCCTCCACCCACACCGCAGGGCACCCTGGCCCTGGGTCTGCTCTCCAAAAAGCACTCCCCTGTGGGGTTTTTCTGTGCCCCAGACTCTGCCCCTGGAAGACTCCCCTTGGCCCATCACTATTGTAGCCACACATGAATCTGTGGGGGCAAAGAGATCTTTCCGCATGCGGCACTGCTATGCCACCCACCATTCACGCTGCAAACCCAGGAGGCAATGGGGGCGCCTTAGGCATGAAAACGCAAGCACCTGCCAAGACGCACACGCCCTCCCCTGCTCCCCTCCCTCCTTTCCTCACTGGTGGTCACCTGAAGGCCACTGAAACAGCTGTGGGGAGGGCCACTCCCTCAGCCTCAGATTTGAGCAGGGCCGACTCATTTGGTTCAAGAGACAAAGCTTTGTAATTCAAAATACGTTTCAATCTTATCTCCTTCTTTTTAGGATACAGAAGCAACCATTTCATCCAATTCTGTAAGGCTCTTGATTTCTAAACTTGTCATGTCTACTATTTCTGCTTGAAATCCATCAGCCATGGCCGAGTTCATGCTTCTTGTAGCACCCGCCAGCAGTGGCCCTGGCAGCTCTCGTGGCCCTGGCAGCTCTCATGCACTCAGCCTCAGCTCCGTCAGAAACTCGGCGGGCATGGAGGTCACCTTCCAAGTCACTGCAGCCGTGGTTTCCCCAAATGCCAGCGCTGACTGTGCCTCCCCAGCCTCCAGCACATTGTCAGTTCCTCACTGCCCACCTGCAGACTGCAAACACCACTGTGACTGAGGGTCCTCTTACACCTGCACCCTCTTCCAAAAACAGTAGCAAATACGTCCCCAAATTTCAGAGGCTTCACCAGTGAAGAGCTTGTTTCTCATTCACCTAGCAACCCACTGCGGCTGTTCCCATCAGCATCGATGCTGTGCACACGGCCACATTGGGCAGAGGCTCCTCACATCCTGGGCTTACCAGCTCCCAGCTCTGGCATTCTCTGTATTCAGCCACAGACACAGGAAGAGCCACCAACTTCTTCGCTGCTTTGGCCCAGAAGTGACGCACATAACTCCACTCCCATTCCACAAGTGAGGACGAGCCGTCTGATTCTACTGAGGCACAAAGGGCCGACCAAGATGCCTCCCTGTTTGGGCAGCAGATTTATACCATGGAGGAAGAAACCACATTTTTGAAGCCATCTCTGCAACGAGTGTGGAAAAGACTCAGAAGACTTTGGGCTCGCTCTCCACCGCCTCTCCACGCACATGAATCACCCCAGGGAGCCAAATAAGAATGAGGCTCCTGGGCTGAGTGCGGTGGCTCACACCTGTAATCCCAGCACTTTGGGAGGCCAAGGCAGGCAGATCACGAGGTCAGGAGTTCGAGACCAGCCTGACCAACATGGTGAAACCCTGTCTCTACTAAAAATACAAAAATTAACTGGGTGTGGTGGCGGGTGCCTATAATCCCAGCTACTCAGGAGGCTGAGAGAGGAGAATCACTTGAACCCAGGAGGTGGAGGCTGCAGTGAGCTGAGATTACACCACTGCACTCCAGCCTGGGTGACAGAGCAAGGCTCCATCTCAATAAATAAATAAATAAATAACATTATAAAAATTTTAAAACAAAAAAGAATGTGGCTCCCAACTCCTCCACCCCAGGTTGGTCCAGGCACAGGGCTCCAGGAGCCTGCATTTGTAACCAGCATCCTGGAAGATCCTGCCGAGGGCACCCTGAGAAATGAAGCAGCAGGAACCTGAAGGAGACTGGGAGATGGGCTGGTGAATGCCACAGCTTAGCAGGCAGGGACTCACCCAGCTGGTGGTGCCCCGTCCTCAGCAGACCCAGCACAGCCTCCAGTCGCCCCGCTCTGCATCGTGGGACCCCGGGGAACAGAGTCCCTCACAGCCACTCAATTTGCAGGCCTGATGCCTGCAGGGCAAGATTCTCACCAGTCAAATCGAAACAGTACACACAGTAAACTGAGAAATCAGACATCCTGCTCAAATTTTGGTCAACATTTTTTAAACGAATACATCTTCATAAAAACAGCTGCTGCTCAGTTTAGAACATTTTGCCTTTGAATTTTGAAGCACATCAAAGCTTTTTTAACAAACACTTAACGAACACCTACCAAATAGGCAACCTAATGCTAAATCCACGGGCTAGAAAGAGGAAGTGGAGACAGCTCCTGCCTCTGGAAAGCCATTCAGCAGCCAAGGTGGTGTGAGAGCAGCGGGTGGCGTGAGATTGGCGAGTGGCGTGAGGACGGCGTGTGGCGTGTGGATGGTGCATGGCCTGTGGATGGCAGGTGGCATGAGGATGGTGAGTGGTGGATGGCGTGTGGTCGATGCATGGTGTGTGGACCGCAGGCGGCATGTGGAAAGCAGGTGGCATGTGAGAGGCACCCCAACCTCCCTGCCCACACAGGAAGTGCATGCTGGCTTCCCCAGGGATGATCAGTACTCAGGAGTGCCTCGGAGCTTCACACAACACATACCGAGCATATACAGAGCGGTGCCTGGTTTCAACGCGGGAACGAGGAGAACAGGTTGTCATTTGTTAGATTGTTTCTGAACAGTGTGGTGCTATAATAAGGAGGACATGGCCCCTAAAACTAAAATAGAAACAAGGAATTGCTTTTGGCCCTCCTGTCAGCAACCACACCTTCCCGGCTCTGGATGGCTCACAGTATGTGCCTGTGCCTCGGTGGGCTTCTCTGTGATTAGCGACACTAATGCCATTCTCAGAGGCAGATGGGGCGGTGGCAGCCCCAGCTCCCTAAGGTGACTGCAGATGTCAGGAAGAGTCCACGCCCCTTTCCAGCGGGGGCTTTCTTCCGGTCCTCTTTCCAGCCGTGGAGCTGTCCGTGGTGTTGACATTCTCTGGACACACCCTCTGGAGTACTGACTTAAGGATTCAGCTAAACCTTTTTGTGCATAAAACGTAATTACCTATTCGCCTAATACAAGGAATGGAGTGCTGAAAACCACTGGCGGGAGCTTCCGTGCCGGCCAGATCGCGACAGAGATGACTGCCAGGGCCTGAGGAGCCGGTCTCCTAGAAAGTTTATTTCTTATTCATCATCCAAGCAGAAGGAAAATAGGATAGGAAGTTTTAATTATCCTGACAGCCAGGCTTTCAAAGGCATAGATGTTTGAGGCTCTGTGACGAGAGCATCAGATGAGCTGAAATCACCAAGGAGAGCAAGCACGTGTGTGCAGCGCAGACGTTTCTCCTTCCCGAAGTGTATCGTTTCAGCCTGCCTACGGTACACGTAGGATATGAGCGAGTGGAGACTGGCCCTTCGCAGGGCATTTTGGGATATTCAGAAACCCAGATCTCCTCTACAACTGTCATAGGCCGGGCTCCGAGGATGCAGATCCTGAGATGGGAGAGCCAAAGGCATACAGGCCGTGCTCCTGCCGGCAGGTGGGGAGAGGGTGGGCCACAGAGCAGAGGCCCCGACCCAGGTGGCCCCTGCAGCTAAGGACCATTCAGGATCTCCCCATGAGGCAAGTGGGCCAGGCATGAGTAACCTGCATGAGTCAGCATCTGGCAGCTGGTCCCAAATGGGGCTGCCCCACGGAGAGGGCGTGGCATTGGAGGACGCAGCCTTGGGCTCTCAGCAGCCACACCCCTGCAGCAGGGGTGCCTGCAGGGGTCTGTGCCTGGGATGCATCCAACACGGAGCATGACTCTGACAGCCGCCAGCCCCCAGTGCTTTTCCCACTGTTAAAACAGCCTTCTCATGTCAGCCCCCAAAATATCCCACCATGGCCCTGGGGTCTGGTCACCAAGGACTTCCCCTAGCTGTCCCTGGACCTGGACCTCAAGTCCTACTGGCCTCGCATCAGTGAATTCTGATTGGTTATATTTCTCTGCAAATTGTTTTTGGTCAAATTAATGGAGAATGAAAGTACAAAACTTTATCTTCTTCTTTTAATGTGATATTTTATGTACAGAATTATGTTATAATAAAAAATTCTTTGTGCTCTATAAAACAACTGATTTAAAGCTTAGAAAGAACTATCTTGGTTTCCTGGCTAACACCAGCTGCAGTAAAACATTTACATGCATAAGACACACATCCGAATCATCCCGTTCTGCAAAAACCTCCTTTAATATCCATGCGCCATTTTTCAGAAAGACAGAAGCATAAAGGCGTGTAGTGCCTAGAAAGATGTTTTTTTCCAAGAGTTTTCACTTTTCTCCATCATTTTTAATTAGTAGCTTCCACTAATGAATTGTCTGCCTTCTATGAACTTTTATCACTGTCTATATTTAAAAATGTGAATTTATACTGACCCTGTGTTATTATTTCCAAGAATTTTGATTAGTACCTGGTGCTGAATCACAAGATACTGTCTTCAGTGGTCAACACTCTTAAAATAGTGCCTTGAGGTGGACACATACATGGGCAAAATGTCATTAATTCAAAGAGAAAATAAAATGACACCAGACCTATGAAGATGTCATAATAAATCCCAACATAAAGGTTTACTTCCAGTGGACATTTTCAGCCAAGCTTTATACATGGAACCATGTGAATTCATGGTAAGACCAGTCTAAATGTTCCAAAGTCCAACATGGCAATAAATAAAGCAAAATAAAAGGTGGAAGCTACAGAGCTTCCTTATGGAGAATTTCCAAGTTGAATTTGGAAATTCTTCCTTACTGGAATTTCTAATTAAATGTAAAAGAAATGAGGGAACTAGAAAACCATGCTATAACGGTTATGGGCATTCTACCCAGAAACGCTAAAATCAGTGAGCAAAAGTTTAAATATAGTAGAATATTTTAATAATTTCAAAGCATCTTGGCTTCCTTCAGTTATTTACTAAGTACAGAGGGAGAGACAGTAACTTTGTAACCCTGGGAGACCTCGCCAAGCAATCATGGGCAGCATTGCCGGGGTAAGGCACGTCTACGTCACGCACCTCTGGATATGATATGCTGAAAATCATTCATCATTGCTTTTATGATGTTCTTGCCCAAAATGCATCACTTTAATCAGGAGAAAACATCAAGCAAGCATAAATCGAGGAATATTTTGCAAAGTGACTGGCCAGTACCTTTCCAAAATGTGAAGGTCATGAACAACAAAGAAAAACTGAGGAACTGTCACACCACGGAGACGGCAGAGGTGTGAGGAGTGGATGCAATGGGAGGTGCCGGGTTGGATCCTGAAACAGAAAAAGGATCTTGTTAGGAAAACTGGTGAAATCAGAGTGAAGTCTACCACTTAGTCAACAGCATTATGCAAATGTTAATTTCTTAATTCTACAGTCGTCCCATGGCCATGCAAGATGCTGACACCGGACAGGCAGGGGAATGGCACATGGGAACTGTCGGTACAATTTTTGCAACTTTTGTGTAAATCTAATACTATTTCAAAAAATTTTTTTAAACTGTCCAAAAACCTCCTGCTGTAGTCATGCTGATTTCCCTAGAGTCTGTCCCACACAACCCCAGGAAACATCATCGCAGGACTTTATCCTGGAAGAGAAACAGGTTAATATCTGATTTGGAGAGAGAGAGAGGCTGCAGAGAAGAGTCCCCAATAGTCTCCAATGCCTGATCTGTGATCAAATTCCCACCAAAACTTCAGCTGAAGCTTCGGGACTCTGGTCTTTACTCAGACAGCATACTTTCTCCTGATGCCACCATCAAAAAAATCCTGCCCATCTCGACGGCAGGGTGCTGGCTGTATACACAAGTGAGTAAGTGAGTAAGATTAAAAGGTGATGGAAGGGCAGCGGTCAGGGAGACTCGGGGGCATGGCTGTACCACGGGGGCTTCTTCATATCCCCACGTTTTCCATGTGAGATGTGGCTCCCGTCCCACTCACTTCATATTCAGCAAGTATTAAACAAGAAGTCCTGTCATTTAAAAAGAAAGGGAGAAAAGTTGGTCACAGTCAGAGAAACACGCCATCACTCAAATGCAGGACCATCCGCGGGGCTGAGGATGTCTTTTATACTATTAAGAAGGGCCAAGATATAGTCCTTTCTAAAACTGGGCTTCTAGAGGCAAAAGAAAAAAAAAATGCCTGGAGTTGAAGCAGAAACTCATGAGTCCATAAAGGGTTAGGCGGACACGAAGGTGGGACGGAAGCACGTCATCACTGAGGCTCTCACAGCTCCCAGGGCCTCATGAGCCAGAAGCGCGTCATCGGCGGACACAAAGCTGGGACGGAAGCGCGTCATCGGCGGACACAAAGGTGGGACGGAAGCGCGTCATTGGCAGACACAAAGGTGGGAGGGAAGCGCCTCATCGGCAGACAGAAGGCGGGACGGAAACGCGTCATCGTCGAGGCTCTCATTGCTCCCAGGACTTCCGCAAGCAAGTTTCCAACAAGCCCTGCCCACGTGTGGTTTCCCGTGTGAGTGACCACAGACCGAGGAGAGGTAGGCCCGCGCTGGGCACAAGGGACCACGGGGCATCCTTTTAGCTAGTGCTGCCAACAGGCCTCCTTCCAGGGCAGAGCCACTGTCTGTGTTAAATGTTTACCTGGAAGCCAGCCACGTTTCCAACACCGGGCACAGTGACTCTGAGATCAACACTAAAAAATATCGTTTCCAAAAGAATTCAGATTCCCCCAGAAGAGAAGCTACAGAAATCCTAACCACTGTGTGGCCGTCCGGCCCAGAGCATGTGACCGCTGGTGATGAGTGTCAGAGCTGCGTTGCCACCCGGCACAGGCAGGAGGAGATGAAACATTTATGGTGTAAATTAAAACAAAAGGGAAAAAACAATTTTTTTTTTTTGAGATAGGATCTGGATCTGTTGCTCAGATCCAGTGGAGCGCAGTGGCTGGAGTGCAGTGGTGTGATCTTGGCTCACTAGAGCTTCCACCTTCTGGGCTCAAGCCATCCTCGTGCCTCAGCCTCCCCAAGTGACTGGGACCACAGGGCGCATCACCATGACTGGAAAATTTTTACACTTTTTGTAGAGACATGTTTCACCGTGTTGCCCAAGTTGATCTCGAACTCCTGAGCTCAAGCCGTCTTCCCACCTCGGCCTCCCAAAGTGCTGCAGTTACAGCTGTGAGCCACTGTGACTGGCCAGGAAATGATGGAAATGATACTTTTTAAAAGTAAAATGCCTATGAGTCCATCACTAAAGGGAAAATCATTTCCATGGAGGCCTGTGTCATAGTTTAGCCAGGATTTTAAAGAGATGCTGCTACTCTGCAGGTGTCTAATGTCATAGGTTGGCAAAAGAGAGAAGCCTGAAATATTTATATGAATAGGATATGAAACTTAACTAATGGTGCCTGCTTCGATTACGTGCATTTTCACATTGCTACTAACCTGAAAGCCATCCTCAATATTTTATAGGCTACCAATTCCCGCCTGGGCTACACAAGGCCTCTGGGTTCTTTTACGAACATTGCTTGTCATTTATTATGTGATAGATGCACAATTGTAAATTACACGGAAGGCAAAAAAAAAAAAAAACACGTTTACGTTTTACACTGGGATTTTATTCCTATAGTATATTAATTATGTGAAGATAAGACATCTGTTGAAATTTTTCAGAAAATATTTTTCTCCTCTCCAAAAGATTTTTGTAATTATCAATGAGCAAACCATAAAACCGTGGCTCTGCCAATTCTGTGACTCCATACTGTGTCACTACAGTTTTTTTTTTTTTTGGCCATTACTCTTGACGTAGTTTCCAGACTCAATGGTGGCCCCTGTCCTATTCAAAAGCAGAGCAGGAACCTCCTGAAGGAGAACCTGGCAAGCCCGCAACTCCTAGGCTGGCCTCTCTGCTGTGGGAGGCAGGAGGACCCTGCGTTTTCCATGCGTGCACACAACTCCAATTAGCTTTAATGAGAGTTACACACGTGCATCCGAAACACAGACCCCATCATGCTTAAGTTAATGTGGGGTAAATTATAGTAAGGGAGATATCAGTGCTTCTTAAAGTGAAGTAAACAAGCTGTGAGATTCCATTAGCTGTGGAAGTATTATGAATGCAGCAAACGTCCCTGGCCTCCAGCTCCCACAGGTTGCATGTATTGAGCACCCACTGAGCGGCAGGCCCCTGGCTCACCTGGCGCTGTGTCATTGCCCATGGCCTGCAGTGGAAGGAAGGAGGTGCAGGAGGACAGCGGGTCGGTGCCTGGCTCTGAGCCCCAGGGGGGCCTGATCCGCTCTGAGGTCGGACTGTGCTCTACCCCACACCACCTCCCCACCAGGCGTTGGTCAGGGCTCTTGAGGGGCTGCTGGAGGTGAAATGCTGTCCTCACCACCCTGGGATAAAGCAGCCTCAGCTCAAACCCACACTGGAGTTACCTCCTTCCCACCAGAGCCAGCGCTCCGCCAAGGGGGCCTCTCAGCTCCTAGCACCCAATCCGTCCCTGGTGCAAACCCAGGCCCTAGGATCCATCCATTTGACCAGCACCGCACTGCTGGTTCCAGCTTCCGTGGGCCTCATTACCCTGGGATAGAGCAGGGGTCTCTAGACTGACCGCTTACGCATGGTCACTCCTTCAATCCATACTTCACCCAGAGGCACCCTCAAACCCGTAACTCAGCTCATCCTAGCAATATAAGTCTGAGCACCTCCCACTACACACACGCACTTGCTCACAAATCTCAGCGACTTCCCACCACACGCACACACGCACATACTCACAAATCTGTAACTTCCTACCACACACGCACACACACACTCACAAATTTCGGTGACTGCCCACCGCACAGGCACTCACAAATCTCAGCGACTTCCCAACACACAAATTTCAGTGACATCCCACCGCACACACCCAAGTGCACATACACTCACTTGCTCACAAATCTCAGCAACGTCACACCACATGCACACACACGCACTCACAAATCTCAGTGACGTCCCACCACACATGCACACACACACACACACACACATGCACTCACAAATCTCAGCAACATCCCACTGCACACACACACGCACTCACACATCTCAGGGACATCCCACCACACACACACACGCACACACACACGCACTTGCACCTCTTAGCAACGTCCCACCACACACACGTGCACACACATGCACACACACACGCACTCACAAATCTCAGTGACTTCCCACGCATACACACACATGCTCTCACTCACAAATCTCAGCGACGTCCCACCACACACACACGCAAACACACACACGCACACACTTGCTCACAAATCTGTGACATCCCACTGCACACACACGCACACACACACAAACACACACAAATCTCAGTGACTTCCCATCACACACACATGCACACATATGCACTTGCTTGCAAATCTCGGTGGCTTCCCAAGTTCCTGTATGACTGCTTTCTGCACAGCCAAGCGCCTACCTGCCCTAGGAGACAGCTCTCCTTCTCCCCATGTCCATCCATGGCTCAGGAAGCCACGCCCCAGCCTCCTTTGCATTTAGCAAAGACACATGCACATGTATGTTTATTGCAGCACTATTTACAATAGCAAAGACTTGGAACCAACCCAAATGCTCGTCAATGACAGACTGGATACCAAAAATGTGGCACATAGACACCATGGAATACTATGCAGCCATAAAAAAGGATGAGTTCATGTTCTTTGCAGACATCATGGAATACTATGCAGCCATAAAAAAGGATGAGTTCATGTTCTTTGTAGGACATGGATGAACAACCTTTTAGAGTGTGCAAAACAATCTGTGCACCCTCTCCAGCTGTTATTAGCCAAAAAAAAAATTCACTGGCTTTTCCCTTCTGTCTGGTGACCTCATGGTCCTCTGCAGGGCAGGCCTCTGCCACCTGGAGAAGTGTGACCCTTGCTGTGAACTGCCTACAGGGCCCTGGGTGGCGGCAGGCCCTCTGGCTTCTTCTCTTCCAACTTGGGTTCTCTGTGGATGACCCACTGAGATCCCCCAGAGGGCCCATCTGTGAGAAAGGCACCCACGTGCAGAGACTTGAGACAGCTTGCTAGCTGGGCACACAGATCTTCTTTGCCTCTGTGGCGTTTGTTTCTTGCTCGCCTACTGAGAATACCAGTTCCAAAAGGGGCCTCCATGGGAGAGTGCAGGGGTTCCCAGGGCGGGGTGCACGGCAGGTTTTAGGTTGTCTCTCTCTCCAGCAGTCACCTCCGTGGAAAGCATGTCTTGGGAATCATTAATTCATTCATCAGAGTCTTTGCCAGCCTCTCCTTAACATGCTGGGTGTCACAGCAATGGCACACGTCACCCTGCTCGCTGCACGTGGACAGTTGGCCGATGGGCCTGGCAGCTCCGAGGGCTGTGAGGAAAGTTAACCAGGGAGCAACGACCTGGCACAGAACAGAAGCCACAGGCACAGTGGCCTCCTTGTCCTCTGGGTCGATATCCACGGATTCCACCAGCCTCAGCTTGAGAGCCCAGATACAAAGGACCCACCGCACCACACCATTTTCTCTCAGGGACTTGAGCATCCGAGGCTTTTGGTATCCAAGGGAGGTCTTGGGGCCAATCCCAGGTGAATACAGAGGCCACCTGTATAACCTCAGGGCTTCAGGGCAGGAGGCCCCACCCCACAGATGTCTTTCTCCTTCCAGCCTCTCCCTCCTCCAAAGGGTCCACACTCACCCTTCCTCCCAGGATATTCGTTCCAGAAACCCCACGCAGACCCCAGTGAAGCTGCTCCGGGGAAGTGCACAGGATGGATCCGCCTGGCATGAAACTCAAAATAAGCCCGAGACCAAGATGGGAGTTGGGAAGGTTAAAGAAAGCAGCCCATGGGGACGCAGCTTGTGTGTGGCAGGAGAGGGAGAGCCGGGCACCCTGGGGTCGTGGGGCATCCAGACCTGCTCTGCCTACGTGTCCCACCCAGTGGGGGAGTGTCATGAGCATGGCGGGACCAGGTGGGAGCTGGGAGGGGCCTCGGGGCCTGCTGTTCCTGGTGTGTCCATCTGCTCCACGACATGGATAAGACGCTGACCTGAAGCTGCGTTCCCAGAAGGCCCCTCGGGTGTCTCCAGCTGAGTGAGCCGCAGTCGCTGCCTCTGTTGGGGCAGCCCTCCTGCCAGCTCTGCTGAGCAAACTGCAGTCATGATCTCGCAGACCCACCCCATGAGCTGAAGGCTTGGCAGGGGCCATTCCAACGGTGTCCTGGGTTTCTGCAAATTGCGGGACAGGGCCCTGGGGCCTGGCCTCCTGACTCTTCTGGGGCCCAGTACTCACCTGGTGGCTCTTTGGACTCTTTCTAGACAGCACAGGCGGGGGTCTCTTCCTCCACACTGGGCCCGGGACACTGCCTGTGCTGGCCTTGTGCCAATGGCAGCCAGGCGCAGAGGGAGCCTGCTGGGATCTGGCTGCCGGCCTGATGATGCTACCACACCCTCTGCCTTCATGGCGGGCCACCAAAACCAAAGCGTGCAGACAGCCAGGAGTGCCCAGCATGGGAGCTCCCTGAGAGCCGGCCCTCGGTGGGAGTTTGTGACTAAATATGGGCCATGAGCCAGGCGTGTTTGCTCACATGTGCAATCCTGCACTTTGGGAGGCTGAGGCTGAGGTGGGCGGATAACCTGAGGTCAGGACTTCGAGACCAGCCAGGCCAACACAGTGAAACTCCATCTCTACTAAAAACACAAAACTTAGCTTGGTGTGGTGGTGGGCACCTGTAATCCCAGCTACTCGGGAGGCTGAGCTGGGAGAATCACTTGAACTTGGGAGGATGAGGTTGCAGTGAGTTGAGATTGCACCACTGCACTCCTGCCTGGGTGACAGATCAAGACTCTGTCTCAAAACAAAACAAAACATAAAATGAAATAAATATGGGGCTAGGGTCTACAGTGTGATGACAATGTCCAAGGCGCTCTTCGTCCAGCGGCAGCCTCAGGAACGTTTGCTGAGGCCCTCGTGGGCCAACGTATCTACACACACGTTCAAGGAGGCATCGGATGCTGTACACATCAGCAGAGGACACGGAGCACTGAGGATCAAACACACGTGTCTCCTGTGCTGAGAGAGGGGAGTGAGGTGGCCGCAGCCAGGGATGGCAGACAGAACACAACCATAACAAAGACAGGAAACCCTCCCAACAGCAAGAGCCGACGGGGTGGTGCGTTTTCTTGAATGCTATTGATTATATTCCCCAAAGGCCATAAATTACAGAAGGAATTGTTCTTAAGGTACTTGCTGAGCCTCACCTGTCCTGATGATTTTCCTGCCTCTGTCGGGTTCAGGGGACTTTTGCTCCTTGGCTGATATTAACAAGCATTCTCCTTCCTTGCGGTCACCCCACCATCCTGAGGATGACGACGTGGAGTCGGACTGCGTGGGGATAAAGTCAGATAAAGCCGTGTCCTGTGGCCGCTACTCGAGGAGACAGGAAAGCGGGTGTGCTCTTTCAGGGCACAGAGCAGGCCTTTTTCCTCGGGGATGAGGGTCTCCCTGTGGCGATCTGCGAGGTCCACCCTCTGCACAAGAGAAGAGCGGGCATGTGATGGACCTAGGAGCCTCCTCCACTGTCATTTCACAGCAAATGCAGGCCCAGAAGGCCTCAGATGCCCCTGAAGTCCAGGTTTAAAGCAGCCCATGTTAAAAGCCACCCTCCCTGAATAAGGCCACTTTCAGGCAGGTCAACCGCTGAAAAACAAATGTCGAGGAAGAAGTGGCACTCAGCCACTCAGATCCCTCGAGCTGTTTAAAACTAACAAATGGAGCTTGGGAGGAAGTGTGTAACGGAAGCGTTTCCTCACTACTGAAGTGCTGCTTTCCGCACGTGTGCAGACCCTCAGGCGCGTGGACGATGTCCCGGCGTGCCCCACAGGCGAATGGGGGAGTTGGTTCGCTGTATTTTAAGAGGCTTATTATGTTTCTTACTGTGATCACTTGAAGTTGGAGAAACAATACAGTGCGATGTATTATTTACACAGTATCCTTCATACAGAGCATCACAAAACGTTTTGCAGCAAGAACAAGACAGAGAAGCAGTAACTCTGCCAAGAAGGCAAGACCTTTCCAGCCAACAGGGACGAGGGCAATGGGACAGCCAGAAGAGGCAAAGTTTGGCCCTGCCAACTGCATTTCCAACTGGACAAACCCTGTTCAAACTGGCCCAAAGGACATCCCGGCTGGAGTCCCGGGGACCCAAGCACAGATGCACCAGCCCCTCAGCCGCCTCTGGGACTCCACCAAGAATTGCTGTCCTGCAATTAGTCCCGTTAAACCAATGTGGGGTCACACAAACACGGAAGCGTAACTTCAGAGTACAATAGCACCAGTCAACGCTGTGGGTCTTTGATTTTGTTGTTGTTGTGTTGCTTATTCTTAGAGGCAGACCAGATTAATTTTACTGCAGTTGAAAATCATGCAAATATAGTTTAGAAGGAGGCATTTAATTCTTTATGGCTCTTGCACACAACACAAATAGCACCTCCAGTACTAACACTGCTAAGTGTTTTTAGTGTTATTCCACTATACAGTACATCACAATGTTAATTTTCCACATTACTTTATTCCTTCTCCAGACCATATTTTACAACAGAGAAAACAAACTGCTTGTAATTACCCTGCATGCCAGGACAAATTAAGTAAACACGCATTTTTAATGCTTCGGGCTGTTAGGGTGAAAACAAAAGACTTCAGTTAAGGTCAATATTAGAGTTATGCAATTGCTCAGGGATGCACAAGACAAACCTTTGATGGAATGTGGGTAAAATGGAAATGGTTCCACTCAATGCTGCGGAACTGGATTCTCAAAACTAATGCACTGCCAATGAGGCCGGGACATTTTTCCTGTTGCATATTCATTGTCTTGGAGAGTAATGCTAATGCCAATAATAAAAAGCAATACAACCAACAGAAAAATCCACAGTGTCACTGGCAGGGCTGTGAGTTGCTGTCCTGTGCACCTGCTTCAGACTCACATCCAAACAGTCACGGGAGCTCAGTAGAACCCACAGATATTCATAGTTATGTATTTTTCTTTCTTATGCCTTAGCTATAAAATATTAGTTGACAACCACACCAGACGTGCCACCTTGAGGAAATGCAGAATTGAGAAGGATCCAGGCAGGCTCTGTTTTTTAATTGAGTCAGTGCGGTGGAAAAGAATATTGGTAAACGTCCGGGAGACGCGCTTAGATCAGAAATAAGTATTTCTCCTTGTATGGGTCACATGACAACCCCAATGCAGAGGCTGGAAGCGGCTTTGCAAAGATGGGGAAAGACGAGAACTGCAGTGTTCAGAAGCAAAATCCTCAACGTTGCCAACTCTCAGAATGTGAGACGCCTTTTATACCATGTGAGCCTACTTCCCACTGGCCTTTGCCAAGATATGCACTTAGTGTTTCCCCTACGTACAGAAATAATATCTGACCTCACCCACCTTTCAGGAGCTTCCTACATATAATCAGATATGGTCAATTCTCATTATCTGCGGATCCTTTATTTGCAAATGTGCCTAGTCTCTAAAATTTATCTGTAACCCCAAAATCAATACTTGTGGTGCTTTTGCAGTCAGTGGAGGACACGCACGGAGCAGCAGAAAATGAGTCACCAACACTCTCGTTCTCAGCTGAGGCCGCGCAGGTGACACACGGCCTTCTCTTAGCTGTCAGACTCCAAACAAGTGTCCTTTCCCCGTCTATTTAGTGCCGCTGCAGATTTCGCTGTTTAAAACCTCCTGAGTGCGGTGCTGGAGCACTGCCTGGTGTGGAGAAAACATGCGTGTAGAGAAGCTTCGTTCAGCACAAGCTACAGTGCTGCTGATCCTGAGTTCAATGCTAATGAATCAACAGTAAATACTAAATAAAGCATCTTCAAACAAAAACACACATTAAACAAAATTATGTATTGAATGGCTGATGAAACTGTTGTGACCGGAGGCTCTCAGGAACCTGACCTTGGATTTCCCCTAGGAGCAATGGCTCCAGATTCACTATTTCTGTGTTGGCTATGACTTCATAGAGCAGAATTGCACCCATAACAATTGCTGGTAGTGTGCATAAAGACATATGTGTTTGTGTTATGCACACGTGTGGCCTTCTTTACATGGAAGGCCTGTGGCTCAGAGCATGGATGAATTCCTCTGTAGAGATAAGGAAGGAAAGCATGGGTTGAGCTGGGGGCTAAATGGCCAGCTCTGAGCCTCCACCAGGGCTCCTTCCTAATAAGCCACCAAAAAAGACCAGGAAAAACGCCCTGCAAAGTTTTAGAGTGGTCCTAACTGCCTTCATGATGATACACACACACACACACACCTGCAGCTCACCCTAATTCCTTAGACTACTTAGAGATTTCACATATGCACAAAAGAATATTTGTCCTTTGCCTCAGTTTTATCATGGTCCTTAAATTCACTGAAACACCCGAGGTGAGTGTTTCATTCACTGAAACGCCCGAGGTAGGTGTTTCTCAGTGAACTTCCCGGCGCCAGGGTTTTCAGGTGCCTGTGATCCCATAAGTGGCAATTAAGTCTGTTTTTGGTAACCAGTACCCAAACGCGCTGCTTCAGTCCCCAGCAGTTGCACAGACAGATGGATAGATGGATGGATGGCCTCTTCTTCATTTGACCAACCACTTGATTCTTTGGTTTCACATGGCAGAAATTAAGGTGTCTTCTCTTCAGTAATGAGGACAAAGCTGGGCTTAACAATGATGAAACAGTGTTCGTGCTGTGCTTATTCTTTAACCATTTAAATGAGATTATTCCTCTTGCTTGAACAAGGACCTGCATTTTAATCCCGTCTTCCAGAGAGCCATCTGATAGCTATTTGGTGCTGTGAAGATTTGAACTAAAAAATAAAAATAAATTATCCATTGTCTACCACTCACATCTGCAAACACCAATGGAAAGGCTATTCGGAGAACAGTCTTTGGAACTATCCACCCAAAAGCGCTCACTCCCAGCAGGATTCGTAGTAGTTAGTCTTACTCAGCTTCAGGTCTCCTCAGCTGTTCCAGTATGAGAATGTGGGCGTGAAGAAGTGGTCATTACGGAAGGACAAACTCCCTGAGAGTAACTACAGCAGACAGCAGTCGTGATGGCCATCGCTGTCGCGTCAGCAGAAACTCGCTTCTAAGGCTCTCACACCACTTCACAAACAGGAGCTGAGACAGCCCAAGGTGCCTCTCAGAGGACCCCACACTGCACCTGAGATCCTGAGCCATACCCAATCTCCCAGGACCCAGAATATCACACAAATCACAAGGATGCGTAGCATACCCCTTCTTGTGATGGCAGTGGTGCTATTTATAAGGTAATTATAAATTATGAATTAATGTTCATCAGCTTGTCAATGTGACTTTCTGTGAAGCTCTTACTTCTAAGATAAAATTATTTTCTTAATAACTAACAACACAAAGGTAGATAATACGCAGCTAAATCAACCCAACCCAATAGCGCACATGCACACACCACATGCATGTGCACACACATGTGCCCATTGATACGTATACCACATGCACACACGTGCACATATACATGCACATTCACACACAGGCCCAGGCACCACATACATGCACACACATGCGTGCACATTCACTCACTTTTTGGCCAGAGTTGAGTCAGATGCTTTCAAAAATTGTCCTGGCCAGATGTGGTGGCTCCTACCTGCAGTCCCAGCACTTTGGGAGGCCAAGGCGGGAGGCTCATTTGAGCCCAGGAGTTCAAGACCAGCCTGGGCAACATAGCAAGACTCTGCCTCTACAAAAAATACAAAAATTAGCCAGGCCTGGTGGCACAGACCTGTAGTCCCAGCTGCTTGGGAGGCTGAGGTAGGAGGATGGCTTGTGCCCAGGAGGTCAGGGCTGCAGTGAGCCGTGACTGTGCCACTGCACTCCAGCCCGGATGACAGCAAGACCCTGTCTCAAGAAAAAGAAAACATTGTCCTGAGAAATGGGACTTCTCTTAAGAAACATTTTATGTATAATCTTAACTTTAAAGGGCATGTGAGTGGATCAAGATGGTACCACCTCAAAATTGCCTGTACCACTTTTTCCGTCGCTTTTTACTGCTGCCTAGAACTGCTTCTGAAACAACGCCCTGTGCCTGGACAGCACCTTGGAGTCCAGAACACAGCAGCACGTGTTACGGGAAGCATGAGAAACTGCAGCCATCCAGGAGCAGAATCCCCGAGCCCCCAACGGCTTGGTGACCGCGATCCAGTCCCTGGCAGGGTCCTGACGGAGTCGTGCCTCACTAACGGTTTGAGCCGTTGGGTTTTGTGACACACGCCATCTCTCGGGTAAAGGGAAAGAGCCTCACAGTAGTTATCTGGGGGCTTAAGTCAGCGTTGAGCTTTACTTATGAGGTGTTATCCTGATAGGTACGCAAATTCTTCAACCTGAGAATTGTTCCAGAATTTCATTCATAAAAACAGTCATCCTCAACCTTTTAGGCAACAGGGACCAGTTTCATGGAGACTGGGTTTCCATGGATGGGGAGCGGTGGGGTGGTTTCAGGATGATTCAAGCTCATTACATGTATTATGTACTTTCTATTATTATTACACTGTAACATATAATAAAATAACCATAATAGAGACTCAGTGGGAGCCCTGAGCTTGCTTCCCTGCACCTAGACAGTCCCATCTGGGGGTGATGAGAGACAGTGACCGATCATCAGGCATTAGATTCTCATGAGGAAAGTGCAACCTAGATCCCTCCCATGTGCAGTTCACAATAGAGTTTGCACTCCTGTGAGATTCTGATGCCACCACTGATCTGACAGGAGGAGGGGCTCAGGCGGTAATGTGAGTGACGGGTGGCGGCTATAAATACAGGGGAAGCTTTGCTCGCTCACCCGCCACTCACCTCCGGCTGGACCACCGGGTTCCTAGCAGGCCATAGACCAGTTCAGTCATCCATGGCCCAGGGGGTCGGGGACCCCGGAATAAAAGAATTTGCCAAAGATTTGCATTGAAGGAAACATACCAAAGCCTGCTATGATCCTAGACCCTTACAGCTGGATGCAACCCTTGGGGACCACCTGCCCACCCACCTCACCTTACAGAGGAAGAGGACAAGGCTGGAGCCATGCCAGCAGACGCACCTGAGCCCTGCACCCCTTCCCACTCTGGGGCTCTTCGAGGGGGATAAGATTGGAGTTCCTGGGCACAGAGCAGCAGTTGGCTCAGAAGCCGTTCACACAGCAGGGTGGGATTCTAGGCTGAAGGCAGCACAGCTCCTCTAATCAAAGCCCACTAACAGCAGCAAGAGAAGGTTCACAGATACAGCAACCTGTGCACCTGTCACCACCTCCATGCAGAAAAGCAGAAATCTGTCCAACTGTCGAAAGGAAAATTATAAACAAGGTCATTTTAAAGTAGTGTTTAGTCATGTGTTTCAGTCACCTGCTCAGGACATTGGGCCAATTTCAGGAGGAAGAGAGGAATCTCCCTGCACAGGGGCCCCACACGGCGAGGGAGCCGGGTCCTGCATGTAGATCAGGGCGGGCTGTGGGCTCCTGGTGCCTGTGGGCACAGGCCGCACCCTCTCGGCTCCCCTTCTCCCGCCTCCTCCCTGCGGGCACAGTGCCTGCAACAGTTGCTGAGACTGGCACTCTTGCTTTCGGTCCTGAAACCCACCAGAATGCGCCACTCAGGACAGCGCAGAACCTCTCCCTCTCTGGGCCCCCCACACCCCAGGAAAGGGTCACTCCATCCTTTTGCTCCACCAAACCAAATATCTTTATTGTCACACGTGCCCCAATTTACCACCACTTTCCGCTTCTCTCTCTCTTTTAGACCATCAGTCCCTTGAGAACAGGGACTGGATCCCACTTGTTCCTGTGGTTCCAAGGGCAGGGCTGTGCCTGACACATAGTGGGCACTCAGCACATGTTTATGGAAGGCATTAGGGCACAGATTAACCAGGTAATTTGGTTGATCTGTGGGGGCACACAGCCAGCTGGCTGGAAAACAAGGAGGCCTGTTTATGACCCAGGTTAGTCATTAATTCAACAGTATGACATTTCTACGTGGATATTTAAAGGACTGCACTAGATATTTAAAGGATTAAGTTCAGAATAAGATTTAAAAAGAAAAAAAGTGAAAAAGAAAGGAAGGAAGAATAGAAGGAAGGAAGAAAGGGAGGGAGGGAGACAGGTTACATTATTCAAAACCTTAAAATCTAACAGCAATAAGCAATTACCTGATGAAATATGTGGATCCTGAACTTAAGATATTTGCCACATACCTTCTTCTGAAATATGCCTCAGACATGAGAAGGGGAAAGAAAACACTGCTGCATGGAAAGCCTAAGTGAGAAAACGATAAACACAGGAGTAACAGTGTGCACTGCAAAAGGATTCTATTCTCCAAAACAGTATTTGTCTCTAAGTTCTTAAAAAAAAAAAGAAAGAAAGAAAGTCTAAGCTTACTGAGTAAATAGAGGATCCAAAGCGCCGCTTGTTTAAACGTGATTTACACCCAGCTCCCCTGGCGCAGGTCAAGTGCCCTGGGCACCACACAGCTCTGGGGCCCTGACCCGACCCGCAGGGCCTGCGACCCCTCTGCTGCCGGGAAGTGGGAGGGGAAGCCCCAGGGGATGGAGAAGGCCTTGCTGGCTGTTGGACGGCTGGAAGAAAGACCGGACGCTGCCTCGGGGACACGGGCTCCCACACTTGCCAACCTTGCCCCAACATCAACCACAGGCTCTGTCTCCAGCCAGACCTAGGGGCCCTCCAGTGCTCTCGGAGGGCACATGCCTCCCCTCTGTCCCGCCCTGGTGCCCAGCAGACGCCGCCAGGCTGTACTGCCTCCCAGGACCCTGCACTGGCTGCCTTCATCACTGTCCACGGGTCCGTGGTTCATGTGAATCCGCTCCCACGAGGGTCTGTTCCGTGACAGGTGATGCCCCGTGAACAGGACAGACACGAGCGCTGCCACAGCCAAGGTGTCAGGCCAGGTGGCAACAAATGGGCCATGGAGATCCCAAGGGGCAGGCAGGGGGCTGCAAGAATGGACGAAGGGAACGGGACACAGTCCAGGCTTCCAAGGCCTCCACGCACCAGACGGCAACCCACAGAAAACCTGTCCTACCCACAGCAGGTATGCGTCCTGCACCCACCACACTCATGGTGTGTGAGAAAGTGAAGGCTTCGTGAAAGAATGCCATCCTCGTCCCCACGCAATGCACTCCGATGTGCTTGGTTCTAGTCTTCTGCTCTTATTTCCTTTCTGTTTAAAAATAGATAACATTCCACTCATGGGACATCAGCCCAAGTGTAGTGCAGAGGTAAAGGAAGACACTCTCCGGGGAAGAGGCTGCTGAGAAGAGCCCTTGGACCCAGGTGGACCCAAAGCTGTTCCCCACTCCCTTCTGGGCGCTGGGCCACAGAGACAGCAGGTCTGTTACAGAGGGGTCCCTCTCCTGGGCTGTGAGTGACATGGACTCAGTAATGTGTCCATCACAGAGGGGTCCCTCTCCTGGGCTGTGAGCTGTGTGGACTGAGAAACACCCCTAGGTGCTTGCAGGAATTAACGCAGTTTTCAAATCTGTTTGGCTTAAATCCAGTGGGGTGAGTGCCTAAAACACAAAGCATCTGGGACGTACCACAAATGACAAATTCCGTTGGGGCCTTATGTTTACACCGCAGGTGCTGTGAACAAGGCCCTTTACACAGCCCTGGTGACTGGCACAGCGCCTGCCTCCTGGGTCTGGGGGTGGTCAGGGAGCGCAGGCGAGGGGTCTGGTGCGGGCCTGGACATGACCGGCGCTCAGCCAGCATTGGGCTACTAATGCTGGGGCCATTCTTATAATTGTTGTTATTATTATTATTACAAGGCTCACAGCCACACCGAGCACAGGACTGGAAATGCAATGTGACCAAAAGCAAGGTTTTCCTCCTGACCCCTGGGCCAGCATGGCCATGGCTCTACACCCACCTTCCTTCCATCCAGCACTGGCTCCTGCTGGAACCATGCCTGTCGCTGCCCTGTTCTCTCACACACATGCAGGTCTCTTCGTGATTCCACTTGCCTGGTGGTGGTTCTTTACTCAAAGACCTGGCTCCTACTGCCTGCAGGGGAGATAAATACCAACTCTGAGGGCACAATTTGAAAATCAGCCTCATTTTTTTTTTTTTTTTTG
>NW_012114433.1:925267-973186 GCF_000951035.1 Colobus angolensis palliatus
CAGCTAACTTTTTGTATTTTTAGTAGAGACGGGGTTTCACTGTGTTAGCCAGGATGGTCTCGATCTCCTGACCTCGTGATCCACCCACCTCGGCCTTCCAAAGTGCTGGGATTACAGGCATGAGCCACCAAGCCTGGAAAATCGGCTTCATTTCATCTGCCATTGGGAAGCTAATGATGTTGCAAAGTCAAAGGTGTGGCGTGGCTCGAGTTTTAGCAACCAGACACAGCTGCAGAAAACAGTCCTCCCCACTCAACTCAACAAGTTCCTGAAGACTTTTCTCTGATTTGTGCAGCCTGCTGTTGGTTTCTGTCACACACTGCGTTTCAGTAACGTAAATTACTGGGTTCCACATGCCAGTCGGATATTTTAACATGATGGATCCTTGTGAGGAAAAAGTGCTAAATTTGGAAATCCAGAGCTGTTTGGTCTTCAGATGATATCCATGACACAAAGTATTTAAAGCCTAGTACTTTACAGCATTGCTAACTTTCAGAATGGAAAAGTTCTGTTTAAAAAAAAAAAAATCCAAGGTTCACAGAGGCCTTGTGAAAGCTGAGAGCTCACCACCCACTGATCCAGCATTTGATCAGCTCCTTCTCGTCCCCACGCCCACCCCCACCCCGGTCAATTACTGCACTGGTGCGGTGAGGAGCCCGCCTCCCGTAGGAGCAGCTGTTCTCTCAACTCGCTTAGGACGAAGTCACGGATTCACAGAGGCTGTCCATCGCAAGAGGAGTCCCCTCTAGGGCTCACCATGGCCATCACGGCCCAGGACCCGTAGGAGACAAAGAATTCCATTTTTAAAAATCTAGTTAACATATCAAAGAGCAGTGAACGTGCAAATTGCCGTCATAAGGATTCCTTTATTGCTTTTCCTTTCACCAGGCCCCCTACCCTCCCATCCGCCCCAACAAAGTGACTCATTGGAAAGAAGAGCTGCTTTTACGTTCTTCAGATGTTTACCTTCAGTAAAAGACACTTCAAAGGGTGCTCGCGGGACTCTCCCCTTGCCCGGCAAACACTTAAGCCGGTTGCTGTGATTGACGGTGCCTCTCTCCAGAGCGTTCACGTAAAAGCAGCAGCCCGGTTCTTTGGAGGCAGCTGTTTTCCTGATGGGCTCCCGGCTCACGGGTGACCTGGCTAGGCACGGCTCGAGAGTGAGACGAGGCTTCAGTGGGCGCTCGGGCGCTCGGGGCACCCTGTGACTCCTTCCCCCGCATCCTGAGGCTTGGCCCCTTGGAGGACTGTTAGTGTTTTCCGCCTAATCACGCCACAATCTTGACTCGGTCTTTCTGCAGAGCATGATTCCCATAAAGATCACTCTGTCCTTTTAATATCAAGTTACCCAAATGGGTTTGATGAACATCCTTGATTAAGAATAGAATGTAAATACATTTAAATGTTACCTCCCAAACACAGCAGGAACTGGAGGGCCCAGAGCCACCCGCTCCCAGAACGGTCCACTCCCTCCTCCCGCCCCAGCCAGCAGCAAAGACTTGAACGTCCAGCCTTTCCGGGCTTCCGGCTGCTAGAGAGGGCTTAGACAGGAACGCCGCACAGGGAAATTGTATGTGGGCACCCGTGGCATCACAATAATAACAATCGCACACTGCCCGTGACCCGCAGCCACCCGGTGCCCTCGAGGACGTTCGCTCCATCTTCAACATCGGAATATATTTGCCCTCTTCTTTACAGATAGGCACACCCAAGCTCCGAGCATCACGTGGCAGACTGGTGTTTCACCCTATTTCAGAACTTGAAAATATGTGCTCTTTTTCACTCACCATTCTTGCCTTTCTCAATACAGAGAATTTAAAAGAGTCACTACCTCCCATCAGTCTAGAGCCTGGAAGTGCTATTTTTTTCAATGCTAAGTCTGGTAAGTCTTGCAGGCAAGTTTTATTTCTTACTTGTGTTTTCTCTAAAAGGGACAGAGATCCCCCACATTGCTTGGAAACAGAGTTGCATGTTGCCGCAGTGTATGTAAAAAAAAGAATTTTGAATGCAGTCTATCACTGTAAAGGTTCTATTAGTTTCCTGGACTGACAGTTAACACACAGTGCAGCTCTGTCGGTGGGATATTGTGGGGAAAGATGGTTTTCTGCTTTGTGACAGCTGCCTAGTGCTTCCGAATATGCTTCTGTTCTAGCTAAACAGAGAGGAAGGAAGAGGCTGAAAGCCCCATGAATCTAGAAGGTTCTGCGAATGGAAGGACAAGAACAGGGAGGGGAAGAGACCAGGGTAGGGGCCCCAGGAGCCATCCCAGGCAGCTCCCACCCTCTGATACTCAGACACTCAGGGACAGCAGGAAAAATTAATTCCATAAAAATAATACCTCGAGGCACTTCTAAACATGAATTCCAAGTGACTTCGAAATTGAACTACCAGAGAGGAAGAACTAACCCTGGATCTCCTGAGGACCAGAAGGAATTTGACAGTTTTCCTCAAACACAGATAAAGAGCTCTGGCTACTCAAATTTCCCCTTGGTCATCTCACCCAGCCTCACCCCAAAATTTGGAAAGACCCCCAGACTCTTTTCAGAGACCAATTCATGTCCAAGATGAAATTCCCAAGCATTTATTCAAAGCTTTTTTCAATCATTGTAAGTATTTGGAGATGTGTGTGTATGAAGCAGATTCAGACACAGAAATGACTCTGAGCTGATGTTTTCCTGAAACCCACATTCCCCCTTCAAAGGAGCAAAAGACGACTCCGATCCTCATCCACACCATGACCACGGGCGGCTGCCATGGACGCACCTTCGGAACCAGACAGCAGCAGGCAGTGAAGTGACCCCCTCGCCTGCCGAGTCTCAGCCCAGGCTCTTTCCAGACGTCCTCTCACTCTGTCCTCACAGCCGCCCCACACAGCAGGTACAGCTGTTCTGACTGTACACAGGGAGAAACTGAGGCATGCACCCAGCCGGTGACTTTCCCAGAGGTCATGTGTCTAGTGGCAGAGCTAGCATTTGAACCCAAAAGGCTGCTGTCAAAATACATTCAGTAAACTGCTCTGCTCATAAGGGAATAGCTGCCCTCCTTCTGTCTCCAAAATCCCCCATTACAAGCCAAGGGAGGGAGTGGTCCCAGGAACCAGGGGACGTCTGCAGGAACAGGGGACGCTCCCGCGAGAAGGAGCTTACCAATATGCCGTGTCCTTCTGGAAGCCACACTGTTGATCATTTGTCTCAGGAAGGAGCAACGGGGCATGGCCCTTCTGTCCACCAGGCTGACAGTATCTCCCGTGGTTCACGGCTTCGACGTTGGTCTCTTTCTTTCCTGTGTCCCCGTCTCTCTGATTGGATGCTGACTTTGCACCTTGACCTCACGTTTTATGCCCCTGATCTCAGACCACATCCATCCTCACACCAACTGCATCCCTGAAAGACCCTGGCCTGTGGGTGCTCCGGGCTCCCTGCTGCGGGACCCCTGACGCTGCTGTGGTTGATCTTCTGAACAGTTTCGCACATTCACCCAGGCACATTCACTGAGCACCTACTGTGTGCAGGAGCTGAGCCTCCTTCACGCGGCAGGCGTTCATTTCACGCCCCCGCTGCACCACTGCGCCTGACCATTCTCCATCTGTTGTGCTGGAATGTTGTCCTGTTGGTGACGTGGAAACAAAAACCAGGGATCGCTTCTCTGAGCCCACGTGCAGGTTATTAACTCAATTTTTTAAATGAGTGCTGCCAACTAAAGATACATTGTATCTGACTGATACAGTCCTAGCAGACATAGGTTTAGATTTTGTATGCAGGAAGAAAATTAAAGTTCTATAACAATAACAATTTTAGAGTTATTGTAACAATTAACTACATAGTTACCCCTATTATCACTCAATAAATTGTAGTTGTTTTTCTTTAGGGAGAAAGCTTTTAGGGGAAAAGCATATGATGAATTCAGTTGTATAAATGCCCCTTAAGTAGACATCAAGACCATGGAATAAACCAAATCCTGAAGATGTATCCCAAGAGGAAAATAAAAATTATTAAGCTCAATAGAAGTTTATACAAACACTGACATATACAGAAATATGGGTGTGTGTTCTCCATAACTAATTTTGCAACCCTAAATACAAGCACAAGATTAATACATAAACTACAACTTACCATGATTTAAGTTTATTGAAAGAGATGGAATTTTCTATGGTCCAAAGGCAGGCAAAGGAAAAACAAAAATACGTGGCAGGAGGTGGGCATCCACATCGGTGTGACCTGTGTGGTGCATTTCCATGTACGTTTGAAGGCAGCACAAGTTATAGTGTAATCGTTGAGTAACAAAGTATCCATCAAAAAGCTCAGCTTTAAATTGAAACCCAAACTTGATCAAAAAAGAATGCCTTTTGTGCTCTTCATGGAATGTGGGTGCTCTCTGCACTCAGCTGAGGAGAAGGTGCGAGCGTTGGAGTCCCTGGGAGCTGGGGCCATCCATTTCCAGAGCCACACTGTCCGTGAGTTCTAGGTTTTACAATTAAAGGAGGGAATTCCTCCACTAATGGTGGTCTGGCCACTCTGACAGTTTGTGTCCTTCAGGTCAAAAGTCAAATGGAATAGGACTGAGATGATTTACAGCCAAAATGCGAAGGTGTCTGGACTTTTCTGAGGGGTGTGGTGGGACCTCCATTGTCTGAAACAGTCCACTCTGGAGCAAGCGGAGGGGGTGTCTACCTACACCAGGACAGGCTGGGCCACCACTTATGTCCCCTCCCCTCTGCAGGCCCCCAAACTTGCCTACATTTCCAAACCCTCTCCCAAGAAGCTGCCCACCAAGGACCCCCACTATGGCCAAAATGACCCCCATCCAGAGGTGAGGGGGGGCTTGAGGGGCTCAGATCAATGTTCTCACAGAAGGGCGCTGACTCCAGATCTGCCTCCTGAAACTCAAGCAGAGCGTTGTGTAGAAAATTTGGGGTTAGATGAGATGAGCCCTCAGGTCTCTTCCACCTGTGAAGGCTATGAGCCACAGGCCTCTTGCCACAAGCAGCCTGACTCCCTGTGGAGAGGAGAGGTCAGGACCCCGGAGGCTGATAATGTCGTGCAGAAACACCGGGACCCCAAGGATGGAGACTGGCAAGGGAGATGCAGGCCATCAGGAGCTGGTGCAAGGGGCCCTGAGGGTCCTGGTCACCCCAGTCCTCTAAGAAAGGTGCAGGAACACCCGCGATGTACCAATCAATGTCAGCTTGCCCTGGACAGAATTCATCTCCATCACCCTCCACAAAGACGATCCCCTGAGGGGTGAGGGGCAGGTCCAGTACAGGGGAGATGAGCCCTTATGGGGTAGGGGGGCAGGTCAAGTACAGAGGAATGAACCCCTGGGGGTGGGGGGCAGGTCCAGTAGAGTGGGGCACAGAAGCTAATGAGCATGAGAGGCTGGCAGTCACTTCAGCAGCCCAGCCCAGACGGGAAGGAGGGGACCTTCTGCAGGACGGGGAGGAGGGGACTCTCTGCAGGACGGGGAGGAGGGGACTCTCTGCAGGATGGGAAGGAGGGGATCCTCTGCAGGTCGGGGAGGAGGGGATCCTCTGCAGGAAGTGCAAGTGTTTGTACAGCAAGGGGGGCTCACCCCGCTGCCCACTCTGGACACCCTAACAAACAAAGCACCTGTGTCATAAATTTCACAAGAATTCAGTGGGATGTTTTGAAAGAGCCTCACAAAATGCCGAGCTCAAGGAAGATGCCCAATAAATGAAGAAACAGGGAAGAGAGGCTCCTGGGCTACAGTTACTGTTGGCTGATTCATTTCCAGAATTCACGACACAGCAGCCTCAGGATCGGGTTCCCTCCCAGCTCCACGAGGGTCAATTGCCTCCGCTCCCCAATTCAGGGCATTGGGGCCACTTCCATGTGGGTCCTTCAGAGAGAAGCCTCTGCATGCCCACAAAGGGCAGATGTCCCGGCGCCCACAGAGATGAGCTCTGCAAAGGAAAAAAGAATGCAACCTTTTTTTTTTTTTTTTAACTGACTTATCAGTCAGAGCAGTAGTTACAATGGTCCAAATCTGAGATGTGCAATTTTTTTTAACTTTGTAAAATGCCGATTTGTTCTCACCTGCACCAGGTCTGCAAAAGCTCTGTGCAGTGCGGATTGCGGTGGTCCCTGACACTGGTTATAATTTGTTCAGCTACATGTGCATGGCTTTCCCTACCCTTTTTTTTTCTGCAATATTTAACCCAATTCTGATTTGAAAACACCATCACTCCTGCCCCGTCCCACCCACAGGCTTTGCGGCCAGACATTCTGTTTATGAGCAGAGACACTCTGACACCCTCTGCCCCGGCCAGGGTGTGTTTCCTACTTCACTTCCCAGCTTTCTTAATCTTCTCTTTTTCACTGAAACATGATATGATGCTTTTTAAAAGGCATCTAGAATCTAATTCCTTCCCTTTTGTGGCTTTTTCAGTAGGAATGTAATAACTATCTATGACTAAAGAGCTGGGGATGATCAGATACCAGACAATCTTATGGGATTTTTTAATTTCTAAGAACAGGAGCTGAGTTTTACTTGAGGTCTTCATCCTGTCACAGACTCTACCCAGCACCCCCTGTACACAGGCACCTCCCCAAGGCCTGGAAGCAGGGACGGGTGTTAAGTTGGATCCCAGCAAGCTGCAGAAGTTCAGCAGCCTGCAAGTCCTTACGGGGGAGCCCTTGTATTTGTCCTTGGATAATGAAATTAACAGTGGAAGATTGTCCCTGCATCCATGAAGTCTATATAAAATTTGCTTACTGCAAGGACCTGCTGCGCTCAGCAGGAACCCTGAGAAACTGCAGTGAAATTGGAGAATTTAGAGCCAGAGGGCCAGCAAAGCTAGGTGTGAGCACTACGTCGGCAAAGCAACACTTAGCAACAAACCCGGGCTATGAGCAGCCCTTTCACTTGACAGGAAAGACGCTGTCTGGGGTGCTCCACTGCGACAGAGGCGGACCTAACTCTCCGGTTCTTCCACAGCCCGCTCAGGAAGCTGCGCTCCCAGAAGGCTTGGAAGAGACCTGCCTGTCTACATTGCATTCACTCAGAACCTCCCGTCAGCCAAGCCCATTTTTAACTGGACTGTGATTGTGGGGTGTGAAGCTCTTGGCAACATCTGTGGCTATATGTGCTTGTGAGCAGGTAACCCCCACTTTTGTCAGGGTGCATGAACTTAGAGGCGTTTTTCGCGTCTCCACCCGAATTCTCCTGGAGGAAACCTGTGTCTGAAGTGACCGGTGCCGACGCAGGAAACTCCTCAGCACTTTCCCTCCTTGACGGCCCCCATCAGAGGCTGAATGACAGGCTGTGCTGGAAACCCCATCTTAGGTTTAGGAAAGTGGCTTTTAGTTCTCAGAGCCCATCAAGACATACACAGCATGACACACAGAGCTCTGCGGGTTCGTTTGCAATCACAGAGTCCCGATGACCAGGGTGTTCTCCCCGAGCTGAGTGTTGGGTTTATCGCCTTTTTATGCATGTGGGAAAACGGTCCTGTCCCTGAAAACAGCACGTTGGACCTGTCACTTTAGAAAGTCAGATGAGGAGCAGGGTGTGTGACACAGACACAAAATGTGCACCTCCAGGAGGCAAAACGAATTCTACTGTACTTCCAGAAGGCCACTTCTCACTAATAAAACGATTGTCATTAAGCATAAAAATGCAAGACATGTGAAACTCAAGTCCAGTTGGGGCTACAGGATAGTCACTAGTTTTCTGATTCTAACCATTCCCACCCGTGATCCTGTGCCGGGTCATGACTGTTTGAGTCTGACATTGGCAGCAGCAAGTCTCCCTCACGGGAAGCGCAATCTGCTGGCTGCCTCCCTTTCCTGGGCACGTGGCCACAGACAAGCCCACACACCTCACTGCCAGCTGCAAAAAAGTCACGAAAAGGCAGTCAGCCTCATGGGAGGCAACAAGGGTCCCCACTCCCCTGCGAGTTTGTGCACCCGGAAGTGAGCTGCAGGAGACCACATACAGCTTACACCTTTTGCAGCACTACATTTCATTCAGACGCTGTAGGATTGCTTCCTGCCTACAGGAATCAACAATATTGGTTCCCACTTGGCTCTGATGTCCTTCTTTGTGTCAAGCGTTATGTGCACGAAGGGTTCCCAGTTTTCCGAGGTGAAAACGGCCCTCTGCAGAAATCCTAGCGGCTTCCCAGGGCTGGTGTCTCTGTCCTGCCGTCCTGTGGGAGACAGGCTGGTGAGCTCATCAGAGGGGCTGCAGAGGCCACCCCAGCAAGGCCTCCTTCCCGCCCCCACCCAACCCTCCTCGTCTCCTGCACCCTGTCCTCGGCAGCTGATGACAATTAAATCTATGGGAGGAAGAAATCCACCTCGCGCCACCCTGCTGTAATTATAACTCTGCTGCCGGCTCCCAGCTCGGACAGGCTCCATCTTGTCTGCGCCCTGATGCCTGGCGTTTATTTACAAGCTCAAGAACGTCTCAAAGACAGCAACCACTCTGAAGCCGGGAGGCAGTGATGGATACACGGCGCGGTGGTCGTAGGGGGCAAATATTGAAAGGCAGAGGCTGGAATAATGGACAGCTATGTGAATGTCTCAAGAAACTATGCAGGGGCCTCTGCAGCTGGAACGACGGTCTGAGGTTGAGGCCGAGTTGGACTCAGGAGACAACACAGAAGAACCTTCGGGGCCACTGCACCGTCCTGAGAGCCAGGGAGCCACGCCAGGGTGGCCGGCAAACTTTTATCACTTCCGCAGGAGGCCACTAGCTCTCCCCACATCCACAATTTCTCGGCAAGGCACTCACCACTGATGCGTGACCACCATGTCCTGGAAAAATGAAAGCAGAAACTAAACCCCAAAGCCTCCTTCCCAGGGTCTGAGTCACTCTCACATGCCTGTCTGATTCTTTTCTCTCCTTTTTCTCAAAAGCTCTCTTTCATGGACTCCTCTGCACGATCATGGCAGCACTGACCTGTGATATTTCACACTTACTCTACCTCCCAAAGTGATTCATTCAACTCGGCCACGTGGTGGAATGTTGAAAGACACCATCGGATTATGAAGAAATCACCCCAAATAAAAGTCATCGGCACATGGCAGGACCCATAGGTGACAATGAGAATAAAAGCGACAGGAACTGCTTCCCGTCCCACCCTCTCAAAGACAGGAACCAGAGCTAAGCACATGGCCAAGCACTGCCCTTCAGCAAGGTCGGAGAGGACCATGCTCCTGAAAGTGTGCAGTGGGTGTGAGGAAAAGGCTAGATATTTGAAAGCTAAGTCACCAAATGACAACCAAATTTGCACTCACATGTAAGATCACATTTTAAATAATTCATTATTTCAGCTTTAAAAAGCACACATTTTTTCATGTCATTTGATATGTATTAATTACACTTATGATAATTTATTGCATACATTGCTGTTATGCTTCCTGCCACAATGTGTGCATGTTTGCAATGAGAGACAGGGAACAAAGCCCTTTGGAGAACTGTATTTCTACTCACAGGAGTCTGTGGGTTAGTTTGTCCATCTACGAAATGGGTCCAGTTGTCCCAAGCTCAATAACGTATTACAGTGACCTCTGCCATGAGCGGTATAAAGTTGCTGAGATTTTCAGAGAAGGATTGTCCATAAACCAGCAGCAATGTCATCATTTCTAAAGTGTCACTGCGTTTTTTATTTACTTTATTGCAGCCTCAACTTGGAAATGGGAGGTCTATGTGGTTTAAACAGAAAAGAGTCCAGGAGCTCCCCAAGTGTGTAGAAAGCCATTTCTATTATCGGGAGCATGGTCCCTCACCATATAACCATTACAAACCATGCTGCAGAGGAATACTCAGTGATGGGAGGTGCTCCAGCACCTGAGAGGGTTACACAGGTACCTACGCTCCCGATGTTACAAAAGCGTGATGAACACGGATGTACGCACATAAACAGGCTTCAAACCAATGCACCAGGTTCTCAAGGGTTCATATCCCTGAATGCTTACTTCCTTCTTGGTACTTTTTTACATTCTCACACTTTGTTTTTCCAACAGAGATGTGTTGCACTGGTAGTCAGCACGAAGCGAAATAAACATTCTCGTTGGATTTGTGTTGTGAAAGGCGTCTCTCTCCTCACAGTCTAGTGACTTCTCTTTTTCTCTCGTCTCTGCTTTAGTAAAAACCTGAGGATTTCTGGATCGTTAGTGCTCGGTTGCTAAAAAATAGAGAGAGCATTCTCCTCTCTGCCCTTCAGAGTGAGCAGAGCACAGCCCCAGCAGCAACTGTCATCAAAGGTGCTTTGAGGGGGCAGGGAGGGGAGAGGAAAGGATGAGAAGTGGAAACTGGGAAGAGAAGCAATTGGGGAACTTTTGGGTGGTGATTAGAAGAGAACAGAGCAGAAAGGAAATGGTGTGTTATGTTGCTGGGGAAGCCTGGCACAGACAGGCTGCTCCGAGGCTCCACCCAGCACAGAGCAGGACAGGGCACTCAGGTGGTCCTGATAAACCACCTGCCAGGTGGTCCCAGCCTTGGCTTCTAGCTCCAAGTACAAAAGGATTAGCAGCTGAACAGAAAGAAAATGGAGAAACCAAAAGTAGTGCCTCCTTCAAACAGCCAGCATTCCCAAACAAATCTCCAGGGTGTTTGCCACGATGAGGAACGCCCAGGCCCCAGGTAAGGGGTCCAGAGGCACTGGGAGTGGGGGCAGGTCTGGTCCTACGACTGCAATCTGTGCAAATTCTGATCCGATTTAGAAACTGATTAATGATGAAATATACCTAGACTGCTTCCTTTTAAAGCAGTCGAGATTTTCTGATGACGCAGTGACATTCTTAGGGGAAATGAGTGTTAATTGCTGTCTAGACATTTTATTACTACAGTGGGACACTGGTCATCGACCATCTCTTCTTTTACACATTAAAGTCTAGGTCAGCCTAAATTGTTTGTTTCTGAGGAAGAAACTATACAGGCTCAGAGCGGACTGTGACTGAGCACAGAGACACCCCTGAACCAGGGCAGGAGGTGGGGAGTGGGGAGGACGGTGGAGGGACAGGACGATGTCCATCTCAGAGCACACACTTCCCTGGTCCATACAATGCAGGGTGCAGCTCTGTGATTCTGAACAAATTCCACCAAGCATGTGACTTCTTTTCAGCACATGAGCTTTTATCTCTTCATCCTTCTTGTAAGCATTTTTAAAAATCACCTTTCAACTCGTTTCCAGGGACAGTTCTGCCTTCTTCAAGCCTGAGAGACAGCAGTTAAAATCAATGAAAGAGGCATCTTCCCAGGACACAGTGAGATCCTCTTAGGCCCCACAATACAGGACGGACCAGCCCTCAGCAAGCAGGGCCTCAGACGCCCCAAAACTGTGTGGTCAACAAATAACATGAACGTGAAAGGAGCAATGAGGAAAAGAAGAAAACGGCAGAAGTTCGGAAAGAAGGCCCCTCCCTGCACTTTTCTTCCTCAGAAGAGGTGGGAAGGGCAGAGAAAGAAAACAGGAAGGGCTGGGAGGTGGGGTTTCCCACAGAAAGCACTGGTGAGACTTGCCAGAGCTTCTGGACCCAGGACCTTCTCTTCTCCATTCCACCTCCTTTGAAAGGTGAGCAGCCAGCAAATGCTGAGCACACAAGAGATGCAAGGGGAGTGGGAGATGCCCAGAACCAACCAGAAGTTTCCTCCATGCTCACCCTGGTTCAGCCGTGGCTTGGCAGCCATTCTGAACCTCAGGACAGACGTCAGCCTCAGACGCATTCTGCAGAGACAGCTGGAGCACCTCGGGCCCCTTCCAGCTTCTCTTCTGCACCCAAGTCCCTCAAAAAGAAACCCACAGCCCTGGTGTGTGGCGTCCACAAGGCAGAGCAAAGGACAGAGACCAGGGTTGTGCATCGACTTTGGACCCTGTGGACAGCTGTGACTGCAAAGTCAAGATAATTTATGTTGATTTTATATCCATGCTCTTAGGAAGCCAGATTTTGTTGACAGATGCAAACCTCAGCATAAGCATCCGTTAGCAAATGCACGTCTCTTGTTGGTCGCGAAGACAACACCAGAATCAAGAAGGACAGATGCAGAGCCGTCCTGGAGCTCTGTTTCCACAGTGATGTTGCAAAACCATCCCTCTATCGAGCCTTCCTGAAGTCCTTCATGCCCCCAGAAGGGTGGAAGGCGGGAGAGGGCTCCAGGCCCTCCTGGTGACACTATGGCTCCAATGCATTTCTTCCCAGCTCTGCACCTGATTCCATGATTCCAATGCATTTCTCCCCAGCTCTGCACCTGATGCCCCATTCCAGTGCATTTTTCTCCAGCTGTGCACCTGACATCTGGCTCCCACCTCACGGGAGTCAGCAGGGGAGGCCACTCTGTAACCTCAGCTGAATCCACCCTCATTTTGCTCTTTCCAAAAACCGACTGCAGGTTCTTTGTCCCAAGCACAAGAGTTCTGAGTCCAGTGTTCAGTCTTGCTGATTGAAAGGCGTCACCCTCCACAATCTAGATCTACACAGGGGCACCTGAGCCAGGTGGGGTGAGCTGTTCCCCTGGGAGCGTTTGCAGAGGCCTCTCCTTCACCCAGAAGCCCATCAAAATGGCTGTGAACGTGTTTGCACAGGAAGGGGCCACAGAGGACAATATTCCTCAAATTATCCACAGAACGAGGAGCTCCTCCTGCGGTGAGGAAGGCCGGGAGGTGTTCCCTCTTCCGACCCCACGCAACAACCCCACAGAAGTGCCCAGGCAGAGGCGCCGCCTCCTCGCTTCCAAAGCGCAGGCCTCAGAGCTCCACACGCACTTGCAGTCCTGTGGCCCAAACAGCAGAGAATGGCACCCTTGACTTGTGTTGACTTTGTTCTTGTTTTTAACAGCTTTATTGAAATAGAATTTACATACCATAGGTTCAGCCTAATGTGTACCATTTAGTGTTTTTAGTATATTCTCAGTTATGCAGCCATCACCATATCCTAATTTTAGAATATTTTCATCACCCCAAAAAGAGCTGGTACCTATTAGCCTTCATATCCACCCCCATTCTGTCTCCCCAGGGAACAGCCGATTCACATCCATCTCTACCCATGTGTTACTCTGGACACTGTCTATAAATGAATCACACAATATGGGGTCTTGTGTGTCCGGCTTATTTCCTCCGACGAAATGTTTTCGAGATTTGTCTACTTCAGAGCCCCGTCAGTGCTTTGCTGGTTTCTATGGCCAAATAATACCCCGTTGTGTGACTACACCACGCTTTGCTTCTCCAGCCACCCAGCATGGACATTCGGGTGTTCCCACCTTTGACTGCCATGAACACTGCTGCTGGGAACTCTCCTGTGCAAGTTTTTTGTGTACAAGTGTTTTCATTTCTGTGGGTAGAAACCTCGGGGTGAAATTGCTGGGTGGCATGATAATTCCATGTTTAACGTCTTGAAAAACTTATGTTGACTTTTATACCTGTGGAACTTTAGAACTTCTGAGAACATGTTTCCTGTTGAGCGTGCTCTCTTTCTCTCCGGGAGAGCAAAGCTACCACCTGCAACTTCTATCTAGTCTGCACATTTAAAAGCTACAGCAACACACTCAAATACCCTGCCCAAAGTTTCTAAATGTGAAGGAGCACAAGTCTCAATTAAGCTGAGTTAACACGAGTGTGGTTACAATGGGCCAGGACAATGGGCGTTGTTTTATTTCTTAACCCACAGAGAGTCCCAAGAATGGGCCCCCATTTGAAATGACCGAAGAGGCCCTTATCCCAGAGGCTAACTTAAGCATCTCAATGAGGTGAAGGGCTTTTTATCTCAATGCTTTGTTCGTTCCTTTTATGCATAATCTGTTCCTAACAAGGTATCTGCTTTTGCTGATTCTTTTCTTCCGAGAAAAGCAAAGGAAAGAATTGATGTTTTACAATTCATGTTTGCAAGCCAAGGAAAAAATTATTTTTCAACAAGCAAAAGAAGAAAAGAACGAGGTAGCTCCAGCCTCCCATGACAGTTTGTAGAAATAGTAGCTTGAGTCTAAGCATGCAGTGATTTCAAAAATATGTCTTTTCACTCACTGCTTTGCAGAAAAGCTGTCCCGAGTTTTGGAGAGCAGGACGAGTTTTCAGAGGTCTCCACTCACTGAGTCCTTACAAAAGCCCCCCGCTGTGCACGGGAATGCTGAGCTGTGGCTCTCAGGCAGGTGAGATGCCACTCAGCTACTAAAGGCCCACTTCGCTTAACCAAGTCAGGCAGTGACTGCATAAAATTATTGTGCAAATAAGGGTCACCGGCATCGTGAAGTTTTATGTCAGAGGCGACAAGGAGAGAGCCATCCACACCCTGACACCACACAGAGAAATGCACTGAGGAACTGGAGGCTGCTCAAGACACCTTGTGCGGTTTTCTGAGAGCCGATTTGAGCCCCCGTGGGGAGCACAGCACCCTCAAAGGCAGGCACCAAAGGAGGTGCACTCAGCTCTGGGACAGCTGCGTCGTCTGCACACTCCCCGCTGTGGCCTTTGCTGGTCCCCTGCACATGCCAGGGCAGTTCTGCATGGGGAGAACCAGCCTGCAATCCACGAGAGGCAAGAGGACCAGTGCTGCCCAGTGCCACGCTGAGCAGGAAGACTGCTTGAGGCTCACACTGTTCATTCACTCGGCAGTTACTTCCTGGGCACCCGCCCGTCACTGGCCAGGCTCCATGCCAGCCTCAGGATGCACCAAGAACAAAACGGCTTCCTGGTCTGTGGAGCTTGTACTTCAGCTGATCTCATTAGAGCCCCGTCTTTCATAGCCTAACTCAGTAATGGCATACACAGACAACAACAAAATCTGCAAGTATCCACGGAGCGTGTGCTATGTCCAGGTTTTGTATACTTCATCCCGTCTGTCTGCTTATTCCATCAACCAGTACTTACTGGGAGCCTGTCATGCAGCAGCCATATTGGGTTGTTTCATTTATTTATTTATTTATTTATTTTTGAGACAGGGTCTCACTCTGTCACCCAGGCTGGCGTGCAGTGGCGCAATCACAGCTTACTGCAGCCTTGATCTCCCAGGCTCAAGCGAGATTCCCACTTCAGCCTCATGATTAGCTGGGACCCGAGGTGTGCGCCAACACACCCGGCTAATTGTTGTATTTTTTGTAGAGAGTGGGTTTTGTCACACTGCCCACTCTGGTCTCAAACTCCTGGGCTCCAGTGATCCTCCCACTTCAGCCTCCCAAGATGCTGGGACCACAGGCGTGGGCCACCGTGTCCGGCCCATGCACATTCTTGAAGTTAGGGATACAGAAAAGGACAGCAGAGGCCCAACTCTGAGCCCCACAGACCCGCTCGTGAACAGACACACAGCAAACACTGAGGAGCAGCTGGTGAGAGGAAGGGCTGATCTAAGGAGCCGTGGAGGAAGCCGTTGCAGTCTTCCTACTTCATAAATGTGAGAGGCTAATGAGGTGTCTGAGGTCGCCTCCTGGCATAAGTGCAGCTGGAAGCCGAGGGCAGACGGGCCTGAGTCTGCCATCTTGTCCTCCTGTTCTCCACAAATGATTCTGTTTTGATTTCAAACCCCTGATGTATCCTCTGGCTGCTTCTGGAACACCCACCCAACAGGAAGCCTGGTCCATCCAACCCTGCCCTTCTCTATGCTACTGCTCTGCGTTCTTGCTTGGTGTGTGTGGTGTGTGTGTGTGAATATATGAGTGTATTTGAGTGTGAGCGTGTCACATGTGTGCAAGCCTTGTGCTCTCAACAGATTATAAAGGACTAGTCTCTTTTGAAATTTACATAAACACCTTGTGTGTGGCTGGACATGCATTCAATACCAAACTAATCACAATTTGGCAAAGGATAAAGTTGCCCAGGAAAGTGGAATCTCTCTATGAATCAATAGCCAAGCTAATGTGGCAGAAGATACCTAAAGAAGTGTCCCTAAGGTTCCTACACACCCGGCAAGGTCAACGCCGCCCATGCACCTCAGTGCCCACCGCGCCCCGGATGCAGTCAGAGAGACGGAAGTGTGAAATGTTTCTGTGAGAATGAGAGTAAAGCGTCTGACAGGTTCATGTCCCCAAATAGAGCACACACCCTTCACTCCAGACCTGCACAGGGAATCCTTCTCATCCTTCTTTCTCTCAAACTGTCCTATGGATAATCTGTAAAATGCAGTGAGTTTAGAAATTTAACTCACCTCTATTTTTTTCCCTTCAGTACCAGGCTGAGAAAGAACCCAGAGGAATTGGAGAGACCAGGAAAGGCTGCCAGTGAAAGAGGTGACTATTCTGCCGAGCTCCCTGGCTGCCGACCTCCAGTGGGCTGGCCCAGTTGAGAAACCTGCCTGGGCAGACGTCACACGCCCTGCGTGTGGAGGTCGGGCAGACAGACTGGCTGCCCGTCATGGGCTGCCCGCTGTGACCTCTCTGCCCCATCCTCCCCACTCCGGGCCCAGGGAGTATGAAACCTCCTCATTTCCCGAAGGGCTCTGCACGGCCCCATGGCCGAGAAGTCCTGCCTGGGTAGAAGGTTTGGTGGCCTCCCAGTCTGTGGGTGTCCCTGCCGGGTCTCTGGCCCAGCCACCTTCACTCACACTTTCTTTCTGTTCATTGTTTTACGGTCTCCATTTTACCTTTCTTACAAGTTACACTATGACCATTTTCTATTAATTTAAATGGACATGAAGTTAGTTTTACACTTACATCTACCTTGGATCTTTCCCAGCTGTTGAAATGGTTGTATTTCTTCTTTTTATCACTATTCTGGGCTTATTTTATCTTTTTGCCTGGTACCTTCTACGTTTTTTGTTCTGTTATCTCTTGTTTGCTCTTAACTCTTATTTTGCCTTTTATCTATTTTTATATTTTAGTAAATTTTTTCTCAGAATTTCTTTTCACCATTATTTATTTCCTCCTTATCCTCAGTCTGCCATCCAAGGAATGGCCACAGCCTGTCAATTCTGTTTCTTAAATACCTCCTGACGTCCTTGCCTGTCCACCCCAGCTTCTGGTGCCTGCACATACACACACACTCACACACACACACACTTCTCTCCTCCATACACTAATACTCATACATGTGTATTCATATGCACCACCCACAGGCACCTGCGGGTCCTTACAGTCGCGCTCTCTACCCCTCACGTTTTCTGTCCCCCACGCCCCCCACACACACACACACCTGCACTCACCTACACGCACATTTTCTCCCCTCACACTCACACTCTCCAGCCCCAAGCCCTCCTGCCTGGGGCTCCCTCCTTCCCCTCTCAACCTTTGAACTGTCCTCCTGCCTCTGTTTTACCAACTTGCTCCACCTTTCCTAGGTCAGGGTCCTTGGAGCTCTGCCTCTCCCACTCCTGGTCCCAGCTCACAGGAATCCTTTACTTCCAGTCATCCGTTCTCATCGTGTAAGGCATCACACTCAGCTTCACACACTGCACATGGAAGGCTGTGTTGGGTCAGCGGAGTGTGGATGTCAAGAGAGGAGTCCAGCGCTGCCCAGCCAGAGGGAAGTGGGTTACGAACAGATTCTAGGAGATCAAGACTTTAGCTGAGCCAGGAAGGTGAGAGGGATGGCACCCCGTGCAGCGCTGTCCTGGGTCCTGGGCACCAGGTCCCAACGTCAAAGGCAATTAGTAGACTGTCCTGTGTATGTCTCATAGATCCATTTGGTTTACTGTGTTGGCCAAGTCCTCTATTTCTTTATTTATCTTCTGCCTGGTTCTTCTATGCATTATTGACAGTGGAGTAGTGAAGTTTCCAATACCCCACTAGTATAGTAGAGCCATCTATTTCTTATTTCAATTTTGTCAATTTTTGCTTCATATATTAGGACTATCCAGTATTAGGTCCATAAATGTTTGTAATTTTTATATATACCTGTTGTATTTTCATTTTCACCCCTTTCAGTTATGGATGTCACAAAATACATCTTTATACAATGTGTGCCAAAACATGTAAACTAAGAATTATTTTTATAATACGTATTATCTCTTACATTAGGTAGAAAAATAAAATGTAGAGTGATAAGCCAAAGTTGCAATAATACTAGCTTTTGGGCTAATAACTTTTAATGTATTGTTTAAATTACATATAAAACAAAAATGGAATTACAAACCGTTTTTACAATACTACTAGTTTTCATAATTACCCATGTATTTATCTTTGCTGAGATCTTCATTTGTTTATATGGCTTCAAGTTACTCTCCAGTGTTCTTTTCTCTCAACCTCCACGACTCCCATTAGCAGTTTTTGTAGGACAGTTCTAGTGGTAAGGAACTCCCTTAGCTTTTATCTGGGATGTTGTATTTCTCCCTCACTTTTGAAGGACCGTTTTACCAATGTAAGATTCTTGGTTGATAGGTAGTTGGTGTTTTTTTAATTTTTCTTTTAGCACTTTATCAGCCCACTACCTTCTGGCCTCCAACGTTTATAATAAGAAATCTGCTGATAATCTACTTAAAATTTCTTTGTATGTGATTAATTGCTCCTCTCTTGCTGCTTTTAAAATTCTCTCTTTGGCTTTTAAAAGTTGGATTATAATGTGTCTCAGTGTGGGTCTGTTTATGTCCACCCTAATTAGAGGTCATTGAGTTTCTTGACTGTTTATGTTTGTGTCTTTCATCAAACACGGGATATTTTCAGCTGTTATTTCTTCAAATAATCTCTCTTTCCCTTTCTCTCTCTCTTCTCTTTCTGAACTAGTTCACTTGATAATGTCCTACACATTCCTTAGGCTCTATTCACTTTTCTTTGGTATTTTTTCTTTCTTTAACTCAATAATTTCTCTCTCTCTCTGGTGAGTTTTTTATTTCAGTTGTTGTATTTTTCAGCTCCAGAATTTCTTTTTTTTCTTGTTTCCTAACTCTACTGATATTTCCATTTTATTTATTCATTGTGTTCTTGACTTTCTCTACATCTTCCTTTAGTTCTTTGAGCATCTTTAAGACAGTTGTTTTAAAGTCCTTATCTAGTAGGTCCATCATCTGGTCTTTCTCTTGAACAGTTGGACCAGGGAAGAGAAATGGATTAATGAGGACTTGACAGGACTGGTAAAATGTAGAGAGACTATGAGAAGAAGTGACTAAGAGTGGGAAAAATGCTTTCTGACTCATAAAGAAATCTGACCTGGGGAAAATGTGGAGATCAGTTTTAGACATGCTGGGTAAAGTGAGACAGACCTCCGATGTCTTACAAGGAAGGGTCAGGTTGTCATCCAGGTCAGTGTGGCTGAGACTGGCCAGGTAGTGGTGAAATCCTCACAGCTACCCTGAGCCAAAAAGGCTGGGTTATGACACTTAAGTAGAAAAGACCTTAATCAAAGAATGCCATTGAATTTTGAACATAATGGCAGGGCATCACTTTTTTATGCTACATGTTGTAGATTAAAATTAAGCTATTGAAAAAAAAATTAAGCTATTGGCCTAGTGAATTTAAAAAATAATTTCTAAAAAACATGGCACAGATCTAGGAATCAGGCAAATTGAATTTGATTCCTGGAAGAGCTGAAATTATTCTGTATTTCACTTGTACTGCTTTACATTCACCCTGGGCAAAATATTCATAAGTGATTTCCCTTTGCTGTAAAAACACTGGGTAATGGTAGCCTCTTTGGACAGAAATGGAGGGAATTTCTCTCTAGGCTTCACTTCAAAAAACTTATTTTCAGTTAATACAAAGATGGAACTACTCTTCTCTAACGTGTCCATGCTGCACACCAGCAGATGACCCTCCTAACATAGCTCACAGCACGCAGCTCCCAGCACCTCCAACACAAAGCCCCACTAAGCTTCATACCCCAAGCACCAGGCCCTGACAAGTTACTCGCTGTAACCTCCAGCACCCGCCTCATCCCACCAGCTGGAGAAAAACTGCCTTCAGAAAAACTGCCATCAGCATCTTTGCATCCATAGTAACTAGACCAACGTATCAAGCTGCTGGGCTTCAAACAGATGCTTAGTAGGGATCAACTGCTCTGAGAGAACATCCACTGATTTCATGGTGGAAGGTGAAAGTCACGTCTCACATGGCAGCAGACTAAGAGAAGAGAGCTTGTGCAGGGAAACTCTGGTTTTTATAAAACCATCAGATCTCATGAGATTCATTCACTATCACAAGAACAGCACGGAAAGACCCACCCCCATGATTCGATTACCTCCCAACAGATCCCTCCCACAACAGGTGGGAATTCAAGATGAGATTTGGGTGGGGACACCATCAAACCGTATCGTATGGTTTGCGGACACTTTCTCCAAGTCCATAGGTCACCTTTTCACTCTGTTGGTTGCCTCCTTTGCTGCACGGAGGCTTTTGTGCAGTTCTTCTACAAACAGATTTTACCTAAATTAGTAACTATGGTTTTGATATAAAATACTCATTCTCATGTCTCAGTTAATCACCTACAATGAGCATAACCATCATTTCAATAATCAAAAGTGTAGAATAATTATTTTTCATCAAAATCTCAGTAAAATATTGACCTACAATGAGGTATAAATTTAAATTCACACTGAAATGTCTAGATACAGAAGCAGCTCAACTCTGGAACCAGTGCCTCAACTTCTAGTGCAGAATGTCAGTTCCTTAACAACAACACAGCTGGTGAGAAGCCATGCGCCTTCCTAAACACTCCCCTTCCTCCTTGGAGAGGAAGTGCTAACTGACCAACCGGCTTTCTCCCCCATCATCACCCACTGGAGAGGAAGTGCTAACTGACCAGAGGACTGACTCCATAATCATCACCAGCTAAGGAGGAAGTGCTGACTAACCAGTGAGCTTACTCTCCCATCATCACCCACTGAGGGGGAAGTGCTAACTAAGCACTGGACTTACTCTTTCATTGTCACACACTGGGTAGAAAGTGCTAACTAACCAGTGTGCTTACTCCTCGTCGTCACCCACTGGGGGAAGTGCTGACACTGAGGTCCCTTCCAGAGAGCATCAGTGTCATTGAAACAGGGGGACAAAAGCCCCTGAAACCCTGTTTTTGGTCAAGTCCTCACGATTATACCATTTAGCCCCAAGCACAGTGTTTACTTTCACTGGGATTGTTCCCACAAGGAGCCGAGGAACTGAAGCTGAAACTGCCTTTCGGACGTCCCTGACCACCTTCCTATCCTACCCCAGAGGAAGCTTTCGGTGACCCTCAAGGAGCCACCTGCAGCCCTTCATCATTCTTTCCACTAAGCCTCACGGGCAAGGTCACCCTCCCTGCCTCCCTCCCATGGGCTGACCTGGTGACCTTCCACGGAGGATACGTAGGAGCCGGATATCGGCACTGTCAGGCAGAAAAGTCCTTTGTCAGGGTGAAAAGTCAGACGAGGTCTGCCTCTTGCTCTTGGAGTGTTCCTGGCCTAACACAGGAGTTTCGCAGATAAACGTTACAGAAGGTAGAGCCCTCTACAGATATGAAGGAGTGGCGTGTGGTTTCACGTAGAACAAATTACTTCCAGCAGAAAGATCAGGAAAGTTTCAAAATAGCAGTGTTCTCAAGGGGTGGGCAGAATAGGTGGGTGAGCAGGGCCAAGCACCTCCTGGATAGTCACCATCACGGAGCTTGGGGACACACTGGGGGACAGGAGCAGTCCCACTGGTTCAGGCAGGGGTCCGGGAAGAGACCCCACACAGGAGGCCGACGCTGCCGCCTCCGGTTCACCCTGAGCATCTTGAAACATGGGAAGGAGCAAAGCTGAACCAATGGCCAGATGCATGACGGCATGCAGCCTGCAGATTCATTATTAAACTACACTAATGCTGAGTCTAACAGGCGGGCACCTCCTGGCACGCTGCCCGCTGCTGTGACCTGGACAGTGTTGGTTCTCAGGCCTCCGCCTTCCGCGCTGTGACCGTTAGTGATGTCATGTCCATCTGAGGAGGCAGCCTCTCAGCGTGGCAGAAAGAAATTCCTATTCTCGGAGCACCAGCTAGGACATGTGTTTAAGCCACCTTCTTCATTCTTCCACCTGATATCTTATTTAATGTAACATGCACGTTTCATCAAGAAAAACGAGCAGAGAAATCCACCGACCCAGCAACATGGTCAGAGACGCGCAGAAACCTTTTCCATGGGGCCAGCTCCCGGGCTTCCCTTCAACATCCAACCCACGCTCACACAGACCCCGGGTTCCTGCCATTGTGCTGCGAGCTGGGCGGCACCTCTCAGGCGGGGAAAAGCGAATCTTCTGCCGGACTGATCAAGGCACAGCGCTTTTGTCCTGCCCTTTATTTTTGCCCAAATGAGTCTCGGTATCACCGTCTGTAATTGTTCCTTCATCTCCCCCGTTGACGCGAAGTCGCTGCGGCTTTGCAGAAGCAGCATTAGCCTGAGAAGCAGCAAAGAAAAGGGAGAGGCTTAGCATACCTCAGCCACAGATTAATGCCTCTTCAAAGATGCCATCCAGATGTGGCCGGCTCCGCACGGGCTTCCCCGGCAACAGCTGGGAAGTCGCATGGCGCCCCGCCTTCTGTTCCCCACGTTATGAGCAGGAATAAAAGCTGCCTCCTTAACGGCCCGGGTTTGTGTTGGAGGCATAATTTTCTGTTTACATTACAAAAGGGCAAGCTCCATGGGTTTCCATCACTGACAGAGAGATGAAGACGAGTTGCTCTCCCATCCTCGCGCCCTGCCCCTCTCCGGAGCCCACCGCACCAAGAGCAGGACCCAAGCTTCTCCGGGCGTGTCCTTGGCCGTCCCTCAGCCTCACACAACAGTCAAAAGCAGCTGCTAACTTCCGACCTTATGTGAGGAGTGGCAAAAGCATCCCATTTGCTACCAGGGCAGATGCTTTTTGGAGTTAACATAAAAGAAACACCATTCTCAACTCACAGTTGCCAGTGGATTCCAGTGGGTAGGAATTACAGCCTCCGAAAACAGGCTGTGCGATTTCCCGGGTGAAGCGTCAGATTGTAAAAGGATTCAGAACCACTCATTCCACTTTAGCAGATTAGTAAGATCCAGAATGCATTGCCTCTAACAACCTCCCTGTGCCGGGAGAATCTCTTTGAAGAACCTTGAGTAACAAAGGCCACCCCCACGTTGAACTCCAGTTATAAGCTACAGTCTTATTGCCAGATTAAGTTGAGAATCTGGGATTGTGTGGCTTAAGAAAGAAAAGGCAAAATTAACTTTTTTCTCTGCGACCCAGGTGTGATCCTTGGGGAGTAAGTCCTTGGCTGCGCTCGTCAGGGAACCCTCGGAGACGCCTGTCCAGAGGCAGGAAGCTTCTCCCTGAACTGTCTGGAGTGTGCCGTGCTCTCCTGAACGGGCACCGTGTTTTTATTTCAGTTTGCCAGTGAATGACCAGACATAACCATCACAGGGTCCGCACTTTCATGGAAGGTTGCAGAAGTGGACATATTCCACCCAAAATATTGGACAATATAAGAAACATATCACTTGGCATTTGCAAAACTATTTCCTAGGACAGTTTGCCTTCCAGGTCACATAAAGTTTGTGTTCAGAGGTTAGACGTAGACATGCCATTGGTACCAGCGGTGGGAGGGAGGGGGGAGAGAGGGAGAGAGGGAGAGAGGGAGGGAGAGAAGGAAGAAGTGAGGGTCCAACCAGTCACTTCCCAGAGGAACCTGATCCGGGGATGAGTTTGGGCGTCAAATACGTGAGGCGACGAAGCCAGAGAGAGCTCCATAGAGAGGTCTGACAGCAAGTCAACTCGGAAACCAGGCTCCAAGTCATTCTCCAAGACACATCTTGGAAGCGTCACCTTCTCATCTTTACACAAACCTTGGGAGGCCCCAGATTTGCCCAGTACCAAAGACTGCATTTCCTGGATTGTTGGCACTGGTGGCGAGATTTGCCCGGACTCCTCACAAAACCCTGCTGGGTGGCATGACCACGATCGTCCTGCCTGTGACTCAGCCTGGCTGCCGGTGGACACGGAGACCCACACCCACGCCCATGGGAAGGCCCGTCCTGCAGATGAGGGTGGGGAAATAGCCATGGACAAGGACTGGCTGGTTCTGTTCTTTGAACAAAATTTAACTTCATGGGTAGCATCTGTTCCATAGAATGAGACCACTTCTCTTGTGAAACTTTTTATAATGTTAAATATACGGAATTGAGTTTTAATAACAAACAGGATTGTGATGGGGATGCCGTAGAAACTGGGGACGGCCTTGCGTGAGGCCGTCTCATAACCCACAGGGTTTCTGTGGACTTTCAGTGGTATTTGCTGGGGCAATGGCCCTTATTAACCTTGGCAGTCAGAGCTGATATTCCAAACATCTGTTAAAACATTCCATGTGGGCACAAGCGATTCCAATCAATCCTAAGACATGCCCTTGAAGAAGATGTTTGAGTGCGGGTCACCAGGTCAGGATAAGTGGATCTTCAGTTAGGAGACACCTGCTGTGCCAGTGAGTGTCCTCAGTTCATGGCGCAGACACGGCTCCAGCAGCCTGTGTAGCAGGGGAGAGAGCTGTGAGTGAAAGGAACCACGGTGCAGGGGTAGAAGCGACGCACCAGACGGGCAGCTTCCTGGAGCCGATCTAGTTCCAAGACAGATGCCAGTGGTGGAACCAGAGCTCCATAAGCCAACACGCCTTTGAGAGTCTGTCAGGGACTCTTGGAGATCGTTTCTGAGTATTTTAAAGGATGAAGGAAATACCTGAAATGCAGCGTTCTTATTTGTTATTAGCTGGTCAGTTCATTTTCCCTCATCTGCCTTGAGCTTCTGGTAGGTGACGGGAAGGAAAGCACTCGTGCCTCCCTCTTGTTTTCTCTCTCCATGGGGAGGACAAGAGAGGATGTGTCTGAGAGGGAGCTGCATGCCAGCCTTTCGCAGCAGACTCGAAGGCCCCCGTGCTGTGCCCGTGTGGGGTGCAGGTGTGAAGGCAGTGGGGGAGCAGTACCCACAGGGAGAAGCAGCATGGGTCGTGCTGGCCACAGGTGCTCCAGGTCGCCTGGATGACAAATATCTCCACGTTGGGCTAGGGCTGGCCCAGGCATCCGGGGAAAGATGTTCTCCCTGTCCAGGCAGCCGGGCAGCTGGTCCAGGGAGCCCCACCCCTGGCTGCACAACTTGCCTGCTCTCACGGCTGGGGGAAGCAGCATTTCACAGGACATGCTAATGACACGAGTCCCTCAAAGCCAGGCTGCCTTTTTCACTGAAAGACAATAGTGTATGACAAAGTCATCCCAGAATATGCTGTCTGGTGCCTTGGTATGATAGCTATTCGAGGAAAGTCATCTTGACAAAAATGCTCCCTAAGAAAGAAACATTTTTCCTCCCTTCGATGTGCAAATCGATACATAGGAATCAATACAGATTCAGCTCCAGATCAGAGAGGGGATGATTGGAGCAGCTCAGTAAATGCACTGCCAGAATCACTGGGGTAATTTGAGCACGGCCACACTGCCCACCAGAGAGAAAGTGAGAGAAGGAAAGTCTAAATTAATCTCCAAAGGCAGAAACCCAACCTGGCCCTCTCCCCTCATCCCATATGTGGCATGCTGGGTGCCAGGATGATGGGCGATGGCACAGGCCACGAAATGAGCCACCACACCTGGAGACAAAGGGGTCACCATGGAGCAGGGGAGGGCCAGGTCTGCATCCCCCCCATCCCTACTTCCTACCTTTTCTAACGGGTCTCTAAAAAATGTTTTTGAAAACTAAAAGGCTATCAGTACAGAGGCAGAAAGCACTGAGGAAAGTGAGGACACAGAGAAACACATGGCGAACGTAAATGTTAAAGTCATTTCTGGTCCACATTGTGTATGAACAAGTTCTCTGTGATGTATTTTATTCTCTTCAGGCGCCAAAATAAATGCCAAGTGTGTCATATTCTGCTCCAAGTACCCACGATGCAAAGTTGACGTGAGTTCTTTCCTCGATGTCGTCATATGTTCCACTAAATTGCTTTCACGCGTAAATCTGGCACGGGAAGCCGGAGATGGAGATTAGAATGAAGAAACGCAGACGGCCTTTCTCTGTAATTAGAGCATTTCATGTGGTCTTCTGAAAAGTACTTACCCTCTCTCATCTTGACATACCTATTATTTCATCATTTAAATTTCTAAAAAAGGAAAAATCTTCTATGTCTTTCCTCCATGTGACGTTTAAGGACAGATGAGAGTCTGCAGAAACAGGAGCCCAGGGTTCTCACCCAGCCCCAGACCTTAGGACAGTCCCTGAGGGTCGCTGGGTCTGTTTCCCTGTCTGTAAAATGGAATGACCATGCCTACCTCCTGATAATCAGATGAGAAGAGGTGGAACAGTGCCTGGAAAACAGCCCGATGCTGTAAGAAGCTCAACTACCGTGCCTGAAAGGAAATATCACCTGCAGAAGACAGGAAGGGGCCGTGTCCCAGGCGAGCTCTCCTCCCTGCTGGGAAGGCTGCGCTCCTGTGAATGTGGGCACTGATGCAGCAGCAGAGACAGGCGGGAGCGGGGGGAGAGTGGCAGAGCTGTGTGCCGATGACGCTCAGGTAGCAGAACAGTGGGAAGACGACACTGTGAGAGTCAAGTGCGAATGCCTCCAACCAAAGGAGGTTCACCTGCTTACAGAAAGAAGACAGAGAAATGCAGCCCAATGACACAAGCCTCAGGAAAACGGAGGGTTCTTTCTTCCCGAGGATGAGAAAGGAATGTCTTGGACATGGCAATGAATAGCAAATAAACTTTTGAGCCCAATTCCCATTTGTGCACCCCAAGCGCAGGAAGAAAAGTCTCCCCCTTGAGAAGCCACAGAGGAGGCTGCAGGGTGGGAGCCAGACCTAGCAAGGTGCCATGGGGGCTGTGCTCACTGGCAGTCACCGTGTAGATGCACCCAATTCTGTGACTTCAGGGGCACAGGGAGAGCCAGGGAGAGGCGGCACAGGGAGAGGCAGCACAGAGAAAGGTGGCACAGGGAGAGGCGGCACAGGGAGAGGCGGCACAGGGAGAGGCAGCACAGAGAAAGGTGGCACAGGGAGAGGCGGCGCAGGGAGAGGCGGCACAGGGAGAGGTGGCAGAAGGAGAGGCGGCACAGAGAAAGGCAGAGAAAGGTGGCATAGGGAGAGGTAGCACAGGAAGAGGTGGCACAAGGAGAGGCGGCACAGAGAAAGGCGGCACAGGGAGAGGCGGCACAGGGAGAGGCGGCACAGGATTCTGGATGCGGCCCCGAAGAGGATGGAAAATTCTAGGTGGGTGCTCAGGGGAAGAGACAGAGGCTGCCAGGGAAGTGAGTCGGCTGCTTGCTGGGTCACCAGATCTTGAATTTGTGGTTGCTGGGATGAGTTGCTACTGAAATGCGGTAGAGATGGCCTTGGGTCACCAAGCCATATGCGCGTGATGACATGTGAGCAACAACTTAGCCAAAGTGGTCTGTGCCCAGAGAGGCCAGTGTCATGTCCTGGACCCGCCTCTGCTAATGTCATGTGAGCACAGAGCCATGGACTGGGGCTGGTTGGTCAGCATAGGGGTGGAGAGAGACCTCTGATCTAGGAGCCAGATTCTGCAGCAAAATAATACTTCCTACTGCGCATGAGGATCCTGAGATCACCTGGGGAGCGGGGGATGGTGGTGACAAGACAAGGAGGCTGCAAAGACACAAGTCGCCAAAGATTGGGGCACAGGCGTTTCTCTTAAATGGCGCCTCCCAGGTGATGCCCCCTTTCCTGGCAGAAACTTGAATGAGGAGCGAGCTTCCTGAAGGGCCACAGGAAGGCAGCGTTGGTATCTGGAGTAGCCGTGAACCATTCCCCTGCTCCGGGGGACCAGAGAAGCGTAGCCTGTGTCCTTCCCCATCTGAACAGAATGGCACCATGGGCCAGGGAGCGCTAACGGAGGCTCTGGCCTCCTCCCTGCCCCTGCCCAATTTCTGCCCCTAGATTAGAGATTCGGAGCTTGGGATAACCAGAAACACAAGTGGGCACCCGAGTATGTTTCCTTCCCTCCCTCCTGGCTCCTTGCCATCCACACCCACCATATAACACAGGCCCAGGGTCCAGCTCAGTCAGGGTAGAAGGAGACACTCGCTGGGGTGAGGTTGGAAGATCCTGGTTGAGGGCATGTATGAATCACGTGACACGTGCTGTGGAGGGACGGAGACACGATACTGCAGATCACCATCAAAGCCCTCCCCAGCAAGGGCCAGAGGAGCCCACCCAAGACGGCGTCCACCAGACCTGACAGCCTGGACCAGACAGGGCACCCCAGGGCACCCCATCTCAGTGTCAGAGAGCAGGCAGGGCAGAGGCTGTGGGAAGTCCCTCACCCTGCAAGGAGTGAACACTGTTTTCTTATGGAGAGAATTTCCTTATCCAACAATGTGCAAGCAGAAAACAGGAAAGAAGCGTGTGTGGGGAAATAATCCACAGCATTAAAAAAGGGAAATAATCCAGTTTCTATTTGACCCAATAATTATTTGTAGAAGACTGTTTTTAACGCCTAAAGGATGGGGGATAGTGTTTATTTAATGTTTGTTTTGTTGGCTGCACTTACTGCAATTTGGGCTGTCATTCACTGATGTATTCTTCATGACCTAATATAGAATAAGTTTATATATATAGAAAGAGAGAGAGAGATGGAGTCTTGCCCTGTCATTCAGGCTGGAGTGTAGTGGCATGATCTCGGCTCACTGCAAGCTCCACCTCCCGGGTTCACGCCATTCTCCTGCCTCGGCCTCCCAAGTAGCTGGGACTACGGGTGCCCACCAAGTTTTTATATTTGTTATGAATACATGTGAAAGAAGGTCTGTTCTCTGTAAGGCACATAATTGGTGATTATAGATGTAATTTCATGTGCGTACTATTGAGAAAACAAGAATGTTACATATCAAAATTTAGGAGAGAAAGGCCAAAGCTGCACTACAAGATAAATTCATAGCAGTAAAAACAGTCATTAAAAGAAGAAAGATGGAAGGAAGGAAGGACAAGAGGAGGGAGAGAAAGAGGGATGGAGAGTTCCTCTTCACTGGCATTTTATAAATTTTATTTATTTTTTGAGAGAATAGATAATTTTCATTCAGAGTGTAGGAAAAGACTTAATTATCTCAGAGTGTAGGAAAAGACAGAAAGATATTTAACTCATTTTATGAAGCTACCATGATTCTGATCATCATATTGAAATCTCACAAATAAAAAAAAAGAAAAAGTAAAACCATGGATTCTTCTCATTTTGAATATAGACTGGGAAATTTCAAGTAAATATTAGCAAATTCAGCAGAATAGTAGGAGAATAATCCACCAAGAACACACAGGCATCATCCTAGTAATTCAAGGACGGCCCAATTTTAATCCAAAAGACAATAGTTGTAAAATAATCTCAAGAGATGGTAAAAATATTTTCATTACTTGCAATGGCCTTTCCTGATTTTTAAAAGCTCTCTAAAAGCAGAAATAGACAAATGCCATCTCAGCATGGTAAAAATATCTAAAACTAAAACCCGTGTCTTACTGGATGGAACAAAACTGTAATATCACCTTGTTATCAACATTAATGCAGTTCTCAATTATTAGAATAAAACATGAAATAGACATTAGAAGAAGAATCACTGGAGAAAAGTTTGCAAGAAAATCATAACTTGCAAAAGATATGCCTGTACGTATTTTAGAAAAAGAAATAACAGTAAAATGGATACAGAATTGTCAGACTTGATTAGTTGAAGGAATTTTCTGGACATCAAAGTTGTGCACCACTTCCACCTTCCAACAATGGCAGAGTGGCTTCTATCATTCTGACCTTTCTGCCTAAAGCAATGATAAACTCTGAAGAAAATGTGTAAAATACTGATTTGAAGGCATGGGCTTTGAATATGTGTTTGCTGTTTGTTCTGCCACCTGGCGAGGCCAAAGTGTTCCTGGGATCCTCCTGGCCCCAGAACGAGACTGTGGGGCAGGCCCGGCTGGGCTCACCTGTGGCAGGGGCAGAACTGCTTCGACCTCCCCAGCCCCGTGAAAAATAAAAGTTGATGGTAAAAGCTATGGGACTGTGGGGATTGTTTCTTATGCAGAATTATCATAGCAAAAACCCTGCCTCAAATGGAAACTGCCAGCAGATGAGGGTGCTACTATAAAAGACCTGAAGGGAGAAGCCCTGGCCACAGACCAGGCCACAGACAGGTAGGAAACTGGTTCGGGCTAGAAAAATTAAGACCTGTTATGTAATGGTGGAAAAAGCAGCTGCCCACAACAAGCCACATAACAGAAAATGCACCTCAAGTTGCCAGATTCACTTATTATGACTAACTGCCCTTGATAAGGCACCACTAGGGAGAGAAACCCAGAAAAGAGCTGGCTGCTTATGTACAGAATGCAGAGGGTGTGTTGGGAGCCAGAAATTCTAGAATTGGCAAGAACTGAAAAGTGGAACTGCTTCTCATCTCCAGTCAGTAAAAGGCAAAATTAAGAATGGTCTGAGTTTGCCCCCCAAGATTCAACCTGAAGGCAGGGGCCAAGTACAAGGTGAAGGCCACCAGGACCCAGCATGGGGGCAGAGGCTGAGTCCAGGGTGAGACCACTGGGACCCGGCGTGGGGGCAGAGGCCGATTCCAGGGTGAAGGCCACTGGGACCCAGCATGGAGGCAGAGGCCGATTCCAGGGTGAAGGCCACTGGGACCCAGTGTGGGGACTGAGGCTGAGTCCAGGGTGAGACCACTAGGATCCAGAAAGAGGCTGAGTCCAGGGTGAAGGCCACTGGGACCTGGCGTGGGGGCAGAGGCCACTTCCGAACTGTATGACCACATCCTACAGGCCCCTGGTCGGTCCTTTCAGCCTCTAGAAAGTGGTCTCAAGGCTGGTCCTGAAGAAACCAACCACAGATAAGACAGTCACCCATAAAAGACAGCCACGTGCCTAACCTGCAGAGCCGGCTAGATGGCGGGTGACAGCCGCAGCCTAACCTGCAGAGCCGGCTAGATGGTGGGTGACAGTCTCAGCCTAACCTGCAGAGCTGGCTAGATGGTGGGTGACAGTCTCAGCCTAACCTGCAGAGCTGGCTAGATGGCGGGTGACAGCCGCAGCCTAACCTGCAGAGCTGGCTCGATGGGTACAGAAGAGAGGTCTGCAGCATTCCTCAGGTTTTTAGGTCAAAGTTCCCCCAGCTGGGGTCAAAGATATCAAACGGCCCCTGCACTTCCCAAATTTCTACAAGCAGAAAGCAGGCAGAGAAAGCTGCTCAGCCCCAGGAAGGGGTCTCTTCAGTGCTCTTTTAAATGCAGCCAGCGGGGGACGGAGAGGAAAAGCCCCATCAGGCAGCCAGCAGCAGTGGACGGTGGAGCCCAGCTCCAGGGAGGTCCTGACAAGGTGCTCGGCCCCCACACTTGCCCCCAGGGCTTCGGGATTTATGCAATGGGGCGGGCACTGTCTTCTTCTGTCGTTCCAACTAGCTCCACCACTGGGCGTGGGATCTGGAGTGGGCAGCAGACCATCCTCACTCATCAGGGCTACAGACCAAGAGAAGCTGCACCTGGTCCTGGCTCAGTTCGTGAGACCGTGAGACCCAGGACTCCTGAGAGACGCCGCCCTGCGTGGATGCGCCTGCCTGGCATCTCATGACTGGCATCTTTATTTCTCGTAGTAAAATAAATCACAAAGTGTAAAAGGCAAACTTGGGCAGCACTTTGAGCAAATAATGATATCCTTCGTATATAAACAGTCCACACCAAATAATGATATCCTTCATATATAAACAGTCCACACAGAACCGTGAGAAAATTCCCTAAGACTTCCAATGGAAATAAGCAAACAACATGAGTTGCTAAATTTTTTTTTTTTTTTTTTTTTTTTGAGATGGAGTCTTGCTCAGTCGCCCAGGCTGGAGTGCAGTGGCGTGATCTCGGCTCACCTCAAGCTCCACCTCCCAGGTTCACGCCATTCTCCTGTCTCAGCCTCCCGAGTAGCTGGGACTATAGGCACCCGCCACCTTGCCTGGCTAATTTTTTTTTTGTATTTTTAGTAGAGATAGGGTTTCACCGTGTTGGCCAGGATGGTCTTGATCTCCTAACCTTGTGATCTGCCCGCCTCGGCCTCTCAAAGTGCTGGGATTACAGGCGTGAGCCACCGCGCCCGGCCATGAGTCAATAAATTTTTAACAAAATAGCTAATAAATATTTAAGATATTTCAATATAAGTTATCAAGGAAACAGAAATTTTCAGAATAATACAGCATTCATTTCTCCTCTTATAAAATTAGCAAAACCTTTTGACAACAGCAGTACTCAGCTATGTTGAATGCACCGTGCGAAGGGCCTGTGTGAACCCTGCCGGGACCCGGCACACAGGATACTGAATACAGCATACAGAAGCACACAGCCTCTCTGGGCAGAAGCGGTGGGCACGTGGATCCCAGGCTCGAAAACACTCTTGTCCTTGGTCCATATAGGCACTTTTAGGAACCCACCCTCAACTAGGAATTTGAAGGGAACAAAGTTTCAGGCACAGGGTAATGAGGACAGCATAAACTGTAACAGAGAACACTAGAATTCCCTGCTCAGCCCACCTGCCTCGTGAGGCTGGTGTCCTGGGGCCACAGTGAAGATCAAGTCCCACCCAGGCTGCAGTCTTCTGAATTGGAATCGGCTGTTCCTGGGACTCCCGTCCCCCGACGTGCAGGTGCCAGCGGCGAATGGAGGAGCCTGCCTGGGTGGGTCCTTCCAGCGGGTTGGCCTCAGCCTATTCTGTGCAGCTCGGAGACTTCTGCTTGCTTCTCATCTGCACCCCACAGTTTCAGGGACGCTTCCGCCGACAGCCTTAATCCCAGGAACTGTCATTCCGCAGGAACCAGGTAGAACCAAAGCAGCCAACCGTGTGATAAATTTTAAATTTATGGAATTTAAAATTCCATAGAGTGGAATTTTAAATCATCATTCTGTCAAGTTTCTTAAAATATAACAAAATGTTGTTATAACGTTGAGTAAAAAAGCATGAAACAAAAAGGTTTGGTCTCAGCTATGTATGAAATAGAACAAGAAAGTGACTCAAAGAAAACGTAAGAAAATAATCTTGTTGACAAAATAACTTCATTTATTTTCTTCTGTATGCCTCTCGGAGTTTTCAAGTTTTGATGCCATGAGTACACATACATGTGATCATAAAAGAAGGGAGAAAAGGGTATATCTTTAGCTGGGCTTGGGAAACAGTGGCCTGAAACCCCAGGAGGAAAGGAAGAGAAGGAGGTGGGCTGAGGGCCAGACACCAGGAAAGGAACCTCCTTTTGAAATGTGTACAGCGGAAACGATGTCGACAGGAAAACACATGTTTCAGTGAGAGTGAGGAAGCAGAGAGCGTGTTTTGGGAATGTTGGACCTGTCTTACACGTGCCACAGAGTTTATTTTTTAAAACCCTCAAGTTAACTCTGCTGTTCACCCTGTGTGCTTTGTGTGGAAATGTGAGGCTGCAGGTCTGCCCTGCCCTGTTCCACACCCTCTTCCACACTCCAGCCCCTCAGTGATGGAGGGGACAGTCCCTGTGGCTCCTCCTTCTCCACTGAGGGACCTGGCAGCGACCTGGGGTCCGGGAGGCGTGCGAGGCTCCTGTGAGGACCTCTCTTCCTTCATCAGCAGTCAGCTGCACTCACAAGCACCCGACCTGTGCGGGGCTAGGATGCTGACGGGAAGAGGAAACAGATTTGCAGCCTGGAGGAGTCATGGCTTTGTGGACAAAAGGAGGCTGAGCAGATTTCCACAGGGGCCTGGGGCCATGCAAATGGGTGCCATGAGGCCCCTGATCCCTAACGCAGTAACACAGACCAGAAGTGAAGACGGAGTGTGGGCGAGCCTGTGCGGGGTTATCACAGGACCAGACATCCTCCTGGAGGGTCGCGAACATCAGCCCTGCAGCCACATTCCCGGGGCCTCCCATCTGCTCTCAAGTCTCCCACACGTGGCCTAGGGTGGCACAGGAGTTCCTACCCCGGGCCCTGCCCTGCGGGCAAACCGTGGACAGCAGAAAAACCCCCTCACCGTGGGTGTGCACCAAGCACTCACTGTGGACGTGCACCGAGCACTCACTATGGATGTGCACTGAGCGCTCACAGTCACTGAACATCTCCCTCTGGCCCCAGAAACCTATCCTCATCTGAAAGATGGAACGAGGCCTCCACACCCAAGTCCTCTGGTTCCCTCCCCAGGAAGGGAAGGCTTGGCGAAGGTAGCAGGTGTCTCTGACAGCAGCATTGCCCTGCGGAACTTGCATGGCCCGGAGTGTCTCGGTCCTATTTGGTAGAGCTGTTTATTTCCCTCAAGTGCTGGGTGTTACTGGCTGAGGACCAGATGCGAGGAAAGGAGCCTCCTTTTGAAATGTGTACAGTGGAAACGATGTCGACAGGAAAACGCATGTTTCAATGAGAACGAGGAACACCCCCAATTTTAACCAAATAAGTTAGACAAATTAAAAGTGACTCAGAGAGGAGAGGATGTTTTCTGTCTTTATCCCAGGAAGGAGCATTCAGAAGGCTGCATTCGCCATCAGTTCCAACAAGCACTTGGTGAGCACCTACTGTGTGCAGCCGCTGTCCGGCTTTGGGCCCACAGAGATGAAAGAGACAGGGTCACTCCCGGAGGAGGCTGGAGGTGTGAGGCAGGGACAAGGACTCGGCACAGACTCCAGCACCCGTGAGGAGCCCAGGCAGGAGTGGCCACCACCATGGGGCCTGACCGTGCGTCCCATGCCTGCCAGTCAGACCATGCTTCCACCTGGGTGCCTGAGTTCTTCTGAGTCAAACTTAAGAACAGAAAATGCAGATTGCTTTAAAGAGGATTTTAAGCCAGACTGGAGTGCAGCTTTTCAGGGCCAGGGTTTCTCACCTCGCAGCGAGACCACCGAGGAGCCACAGTGGGTTTGCCCAGCCTTTCCGAAGAGTGAGACTGCAACGCTGGGCACGGGGAGGAAAGCTTCACCAGGCCCAGCCATGGGGAATGCAATGTGGACTCCTGGATCTCTCGGGGTAACCAGGTTAACAAGTGACCACAGAGCAGAGCATCTCTGTGATATAAAATATCACAACCCAGCCTGGCAGGGAGGCACATGTAATACCTGACGCTGTCTTAGGTCCACATCTGAAAGATTTCCAGAGATAATTAGTTAAAATAAAGACAGAATGACCAGTTAAGAAAAGCAACTTGGAGGGATGGACAGATGCAATTATTCTAAGGAGCTGTCTCTTTGAGCGTTCTCTTCCTCATCAGGCCCAAATCTGACTATTAATTAAGTAATTCCACTAAAAAAGGAAAAAAGAAACCATCTATAACTTTTTTCAAGCACCACTTTGTAAGCGTTAGCCCCTTCATTTCTACTTGTGGCTACAAGGGTATAAACCTGTAATTAACAACTTTGTGATTGCCTCTGCAATAGTAATTGCCGTGTACAGCCTCAAGGTACTAGGAAGAAAAATCGTTTCTCTCCCAGCTCTCCCCCGGTCTCCACCCCACTTCCAACTAGGTCCACTGGCTGTTACATGGATCTTGCCAAGACTTCACCTTTCACAAGAACCTGTGTCAGCAGGGCAGTCCCTGCACTGTGACCTCTTCCGGAGGCAGTCAATGCATATGCTGTGGTAATTCTGCTCCTCACAGAGCAGCCAGGAAAGAAAAGGGGAAAAAAGCACATGCAGGCTGGGTTGAGATTACATTATCAATTATCATGAAACTGTCTGCAACTTCAAAGGGCTTCGAAGCTGGGGAAAGCACGGTTTATCATGGCTGTAAGAGTCCTGCAATTATCTCCCATGTCACCCAGATGGAGAACAGTGTGCGGGCGGCTAGCCTCAGTCTGGGGCGGGAGAGCCTGCATGACGGGAAAATAGAAAAGCAACATTTTCTTTGGAACATGAATCATTGGCTTTGGATCAGATATTGACAATAAGCAGGATCTTGGCTACATTAACCACAAGCACCTCCATCCAATGGAGTCAAGCATCTACATAGGGCGAACATTTCATCAGCAAAGAGATGTGCCATGCTTTCCTTCTCTCCCTGAAACTCTAATTTTTAGGTAGGTCAACAGATGGTTAATAGTGTGTCAAAGAGTGATACATCAATAGTTTGTAAAGCTACAAGATGTTTGGGCTCAGCCATTCCCAGAAGGCTCATGCCTGTGAATGCGCAAAAACAGCGGCAAGGAAAACACACGTTTGGAAGCAAAACTTCAGCAACTGACATCACTTCCTGATGAGACTTTAGGGGACTCTTTTTTTCATTATTTGCTTATTTTGGGTTTTTTCCAATGGGATTAATAAGACTTCAATATGACCCACAGGATCTTAGAACTAACGACAACAATGGAAAATTAATGTAATGTTTACTGATACAGAGGAAAATTCTCTGGCTAAAAAGATACCACATAAAAAACAAATTCTCATGCAGTCACAAGATGAGTTCCTCAGCAGCCCACAGGCTGTGTGCCCTGCGTCCAGGCAAAATCCCTCTGCGGCTGTGTGCCCTGCGCCCGGGCGAAATCCCTCTGCGGCTGTGTGCCCTGCGCCCGGGCGAAATCCCTCTGCGGCTGTGTGCCCTGCGCCCGGGCAAAATCCCTCTGCGGCTGTGTGCTCAGCCTTCCCTGCACTTGCTCCATAAGGTCCCCACTTTTCCAAATCCACCTACCCCTAGAAGCAAACCATCCACCACACTGCTGTCCACCCCCCCCACTCCCTCCCTGCCCCACAAGGGTCCGTCAGGTGCCACCATCTCCAGCACGATGGGAGGTACCACTAAAGGCAGGCCCAGGCTCCGGGGCATCTTTGACCGTTGACATCTCCCTTCTCGGTTTTCTCTCGTGAGAGAACAACAGGATTTCTATTGCACTGGTTCTCCATTTTAACTTTCATTAACCTAAATTCCCAAATATTTTTTAATAACACAGACAAGGGCAAAGTCGCCTACACATTTTTATTTCATTGCATAGCTCCAACTTTTAAATTCACAATATTATGTCAATGTAATTGATCACATGAAATATATAGAATGAATTTCCCTTTCTTATTTTCTTTTTGGAGTTCAAGTGAGTATCTCTTCACTTGTTGTAAAAGTAACAGATGACTATTGCTAAAAAATGAGAAAGGATAAAGCAGTATTCCTTTTAAGACTACCCGTAATCCCAACATCCAGAGGCAATCAATGTTAATATATTGTATATTTCTTTCTAATCTTCTGTGCATTTCTACATTTTGACATCATATGGTTCTTACAGTTTTAATTCTCCTTTTTTCATAAAATTTCCTTAATGGGTAGCTTTTTGTGTCCTTGTAAACTCTTGTAGATAATCTTAAGGGGTCTACAACAGTCCTTCTTGCAGACAATACTAGTTATAGCTATGATACTGATGTATAGCAATGGTTACCACGCTGAGCTGGCCACTCTGCTGAGCACTGTAGATGAGCTAATTTGTCTTCACAAGAACCTGATGAGTTCGGTATTTTGATCTCCATTTTATAGATGAAAGAACTGGAGCAAAGAAATTAAGTCTCTCTTCCAAGATCTCTAGAAGGAGAAGGCTCAGCAGAACCTCGACCCCCATGCGAGTGTTTCAGCTCCAAAGCCACCCGAACCCTCCATCACTACCTGATCCTTCACTTGGTTCTTCCACTAACAGTCAACAGTGCAACCGTTTCCAGTTTTTCACTGTACGGATCTGTTTTAATGTATTCGATTTCTCTTAGCACTCAAAATGCATCCAGAGCAATTGAGATGTAGCAAAATTAGTTTTCAATACTTTGTTTCTTTCTTATTTCCTACTGCAACCGTTAATGGCAGTTCAGGGGTCTGAGGGTGGGCACAGGCGAGAGATAAACAGAAGCCAAGAACCCAGGTGTTCCCTAAAACAAAAGAGAAAACCAAAAAAATAAATAAATAAACAGCCCTGTTAAGAGGTTGACTGTGTGACCTGGGAGTCAAGGAGAGACCACGTTGGGCTTCTGCAAGTCTTAATTAACTGCTACTCCTAGCACAGGACAACGGCCCATAAATTGACAAGATCATCTGCAACACAGCGAAAGGCCCGCCGTGGCTGGGAGAGCCGAGGGACTCGGCTCAGATGTAACTCTGCCTCCCACGGGGGCTTTGGAGGTTTCGTTAAGATGAGAAAGCTGGCAGAGATCATTTCAAATGATGCTGTCTTGCTTTAAAACAGCTATAACTCCAATTTACAAAGGGCCAACCAACCCACAGAAAAAAATAAATAATAGACATTTACTCTGGGAAACTAACCCAGTGACCTGTATGTCGTGAGGCCACAATCTACAGAAAGTCCTTCATGGGCGGGTGTCCAAATCATGAAAACCAGTTTAATGGCTGCTCATCGGCATCCTTGTTAGCGTTTTTAGAAGAACTATTCACATGAATGGATTTCCCTTTCCACGTTGAAAATCAGAACAGCCTCTCACGGAGACTCCACTTTTGTTTCTAAACAGACACCATGAGTGTCTTCTCCAGCCTGGCGGCCATCTGACATCTTCCGGCTCCAAACCACTTACACATTCTTTGAAAATTAAAGCCCAGTTCTCTCTTTTGCAATGATGTTTTTTGCTACCTATTAATGAATGAAATTGCTAGTCCAGACATGTTAGAGAAGGAATAAGCGCCAAGTTGAAAAATGTTTGGCTTTCATGTGTGTGCTTCTTTGAGATAAAATAAAATGATACGTAATCTTGAATTATGTCATGAGACATAATGCTGTGATTTCCTGGAAAATGTGGAGCTAATCAGTTATTCATTAGGAATTAACTAGAGCATCAATTGTCAGATTAAACTCCTTTAAAATTCTCAATGTCCTTTTCTTGGTGTTAACATTCCAAGTATACTGAGTCCTTTGTGTATATTTGAGCAGGAAAGAGGAGAAGGCTTTCTCATGTGCCAAACGGAAAAAAAAAAAAAAGTATCCTTTTGCTTCAGTTGTTAGGCAAGCACTTGGTGATTTGCCGCACTGGCTCAGACACTTTTCAAAGCAGCAGAAACAAACCCTGCCACATGTGTGTCCAACAGGCAGAACAGTAACTGCTTCGAACATCCAAATACAGGCTGATGTCATCGGGGGATGACATCCTCTGGCTTCTGTGTCTGTTCTTCTCTGGTCGCATCCACAAATCCCATAAATCATGGCGTCTACCTCTCCAGCCGCCACCTTTCTCTGCAGACACAAACTCAAGCTCTAAAGACAATTCCTTCATGTGCTTCCCTGGCTGAAAAGCAGTACACCGTAGCCCAGTATATTCTTACAATAGATAATCTGCAAAAGATGAAAGATCACACTACTTGGTTTTGACAAAGGGTTTACAATTCCCTACCATAACATGCCCAGTATTTTTGTGCATGCAGGCATTTCATCTTGCGCTCGTGGGCCTTTGCATCATTTGAGCACCGCACGTATTTTCCTTCTGTCTATATTTGGTTTGACAATGTGTATTGCGAATCTCCTACGTGCTAGGTGACGAGGTCAAAGCAGGGAAAGCTACAACCCCCTGACTTCCAACCTGGGAGCCATCTGAGTGGAGGGGGAAGACGGGCATATATTTTGTATAAATTCAAAACTGATGAATAACATTTTCAACTTAAAAAATTAAAGTTTAAAGTAGCCAGAAATGTTTCGGGTATTGCTTGACTTTTACTTTTCTCCCTACATCTTTAGTCTAGTATGTTAAAAAAGTTTTTATACCTATCCTGTTTCATATACATGTTTTCAAAGAAGGAATTTCTTCCAAGATTTGTGAACCTTTGATGGGAAACCTGGCATGTGTATCTCTCCATTTGTGTGGGCAGTGCCGTAAAAGCTCCTTTTTATTCAGACCCGCCTGGGAAAAATGTAAAGTCTGAAACTACAGGCCACAGAGCAGCAACAGATGTGACATATGCCACAGGAGTCACCATTAGGAATGACAGTTTTCTTGAAGACTTTTGCTGAGAGCAACAGGGTTGAAACAGCTATTACCTATGGCATGCAAGGGTAAGGATACAGGAATCAGAGCTTAGTTCACAACACGTTTTGGAAATTTCTAACATGTAGAACAAGATATGTACAAGGTTTATGCATCTGAGTTTATAGTAAATAGGCAGATACATTTGCCAGGATATCTACTTCCATGACCAAATGGTGGTACTTCTTTCACCTAAACCATTTAGCTAAACAGTGTCACTGTCATCGTTACAGACATTTGGCATATAAAAAGAAGATCTAGACATAACAGCATCATACATTTTCTTTTTCTTTTTCTTTTTTTTTTTTATTTTTGAGACAGGGTCTCACTCTGTTGCCTAGGCTGGAGGGCAGTGGTATAATCAGGGCTCACTGCAGCCTCAACCTCCTGGGCTCAATCGATCCTCCCACCTCAGCCTCCCAAGTAGTTAGGACTATAGGCACATGCCACCACACCTGGCTAATTTTTTTTTTTTTTTGTATTTTTAGTAGAGATGGGGTTTTGCCATGTTGCCCAGCCTGATAAATTTTCCTTCTTTCTTTCTTTCTTTTTTTTTTGAGTCTATGTCTCCCTCTGTCACCCAGGCTGGAGTGTGTAATAGCACAATTATAGCTCACTGCAGCCTGCAGCTTTGAACTCCTGAGTTCAAGGGATCCTCTTGCCTCAGCCTCCTGAGTAGCTGGGACTACAGGCACATGCCACCATGCCCGGCTAGGTTTTGTGTTTTGTTTTTGTTTTTTGGATTTTTTTATTGTTTTTGGAGAGGTGAGTTTGTTGCCCAGGCTGGTCTTGATCTCCCATTCTCAAGCAATCCTCCTACTTCAAACTGCTGGGATTACAAGCATGAATCTCCACTCCTGGCCAATTTCATGTATGTGCGTATTTTTCCTTCCTAAGCTAAAAATTAACATCATTTTTATGTACTAAGCACTCCTAATAATGGAAGTTAAATAAGAGGCCAAGAGTGGTGGCTTACATCTGTAATCCCAGCACTTTGCAGGGCTGAAGCGGGAGGGTCGCTTGAGAGCACAGGTTTGAGGCTGCCATGAACTATGACTGCACCACTGCACTCCAGCCTGGGCAAAAAAAAAACAAACTCTGTCTCCAAAAAATAACATAAAAAAGTTAAATAAGAAAATATCAGGTCAAGAACTAGAATGTCAATAGACAGAAGCCAATTTTCTAAATGGTCACGGACATGTTTCATATCTGCAAAAGTTACCATATCGTATAGACATATAAGAAATGATCATGAAATAACAAAGCTTAGACAAGCGCACTCTGATTACCACACACAATGAGCCCTGGTTGTTGAAACAGTCACTGCGGGCGGGCCCGTGGTTTTCCCCCTGGTTTTGCCTCACTCAAAGCATTTTCAGGGTTCCCCTTTTAAAATTGTCTTCAGAGTCAGTTAGGAAACCAGTTTAGAAAACCCAAGCCCCTTATTTTATGACTATCCTTATATTTTTACCGCATTGGTTATGCAGCTCACATACTTACCCCACTCATCATACTCAGTTCCAAAGAACTTGAGTCCCTCACATTAAATCAATTCCATGCAAAGGCTCACGTCTTGGCCATCAGTGAGATGCACAAGGTGAGCTGCAGGCTGCGGAGGCAGCTCAAACATGAACTGTTCAGTATTTTCAAGCAAAACCAGGTTCTTTTGACCAACAGCACAAGTAGGCTCCAGGAGCAACTTTTCTGAAGAACGCATTATTCTGATTCATACATTCTGTGTGTTTCTAGTCAGACCTTCAATGCCTTCAGAAAGCTTAGGTGCCAGGAGGACAAATATGTCATCCTAATTTAATTTCAAGATTTAAATTACTTTCGTTATAAATACAAAATTCTTATGATTTTATTGTTAATAAAGTAATGACTGCTGTGTAATAGCATTCACCAAATGCTCTGCACATATTACCTCACTTAATCCTCACCACAACCCTCCGAGACAGGGATCACTATCTTACGAAATTGTTCTTATGAAAAGACAGAGAACAGAAAGATGAACTATCTTTCCCTAGGTCACACTGCTTGGAAATATCAGTGCCAGCCACCAGTCTTAGTATTTTAGGTGCAAGACCTACATTCTTAATTCTCAAGCACTGTGCTTAGCCGCTTGTGGACAGTGCACCAGGGATGCGATGGTGGCTGAAAACAGCGAAGGTCTCACAATCGCGGACTGGCAATTCCGTGAGAAAGAATACAGCAATGACAAGGCTGGTAAAGAACGGCAGGGTCCTCGGTGACTGAGGACAGCCGTGTGGGGGTGTGGAGCCTGCTGGGGAGGCAGGAGGGCTGGGGCCCACCTTGACTCTGCACCAGGAGGGGTGGAAAGGGACTCATCGGCTCCACGGGCCCCCAAGGCCAAAGGGCAGCTGACACGCTTGCTGAAACCCTGCCATGTGGGGCTGCATCCCCAGGGCACTGTGTGGGTGGCAGCTGATTCTAGAGCTGGAGAGCCTGGCCGCAACACCGTGGCAGTTCTCCAGCTGCAGGAGGTGTGGGAGGTGGCATCACTGCACCCCTGTGACCTGCAGGTACAAGGACCTTGAGAACACGGCCTCCCCCGCTGGGCCTCGGGAGGGCTCAACACATGGCCTTCTCTGAACAAAACTCAGCAGGGATCATGCTGAATTCTGCACTATGTTACCAGGTAGCGTGGTGCAACTCTTATTCATTCAACAAACAGTTGTGAAACAGAAAGAGTGCATTTGGCCCAAAAATAACCCCTGGATCAGCGCTCTTCGAACAGAAAGCCAGATGCCCAGCCCCAGCGGAAACCAGCGGGGCTTCTTAAAAGAAACTCTTCGATTCAGCTCCATGGAACTCGGTGAAATCCCTTTATAACAAATCTCAGGCAGAAGCACTCTATAGAAGGAAAGGACACTCTGTCTCCTCCCAGCAGAGGGCGTGCTGACGGCAGACGGTGCCTGGAGCAGCAAAGTTCAGGAGACTGAGGCCCTTGGAGTTTGGGGGTTGGTTTTGTTTTGTTTTTAAGCTTTTTTTTTTTTTTTAGATCTTAACCTATATAAGGCTTGGAAAAGCAACAGACAGAAAAGACAAAACTAGAGCTTTGTGTGGTGACAGCATCGTGTCCGCTGACAGCGTCCAACCTCCCTTCATGTGATGCTCAGTGAAGAACGTGCAAAGGTTGAAGCAGCCCAGGGGCAGCTGCCCGCCTGGAGTGCGTCTGGGCCAAGCTTGGCATCCGTGTGGCAGGGCCGGAGTGCAGAATCTCAGGATGGCTGTGGCTTGGCCCATCCCATTCCCCAGGCTCCAAAAGACCCCACAAGGAAGAACACCAAGGTGTGGTGGCCGTACCTGTGTTTAACGCCTGGCCACAGCCACCCAGAGTGTGGCGGCCCTACCTGTGTTTAACGTCTGGCCACAGCCACCCACCCAGGACCCCCTCCTCGCTTGAGGAAGAAAGGATTCTAAGTTATGGTGAGAAAACCCGCGTTCTCAGCCCTTCCACCCAGAGTTAGCTGTGCGTCCTCGGCAGGTCCTTGAGCAGCTGAGAGTTACGTCCTCTGCAAAACAAAACCACTCACGTGAAGCATGGCCTCCAGGCAGGGTCGCTGCGTCCTGGTGAGGACAGCTGGGGTGTGTATGCGTTTCCAAGTCTCCCGCCCCTCCTCGGAGCGCCACCTCCTTCCCTGCACTCTGTCCTGGGTTCACTTCCCAGAGGTCCCCCTCTCTGCTGGACACCAGGTTCTTCTCACTCCCTGCCCTGAGCTGAGCACACTTAAGGGCTGCCTTGCAGTTTACACATGTTAACAGGAGGCCTTTTTTATAATTTTTAAAAGCCTGTAAGTTCCACATAAATTAATACCTGATGAAATTATTTCCAGAATATGGCAGGATATAAAGTAATCTTTTGAGTTCAATTTGACAAATTTTAAACAGCATTGTCTACACAATGCTCTAAATATTTCAAGAGATGACGAGCATAGGGTTTCTACCCCCAGCAAGTTTTCAGTTCCATGGAAGGCAGTTGCGTGGGGCAGGCGGACGAGATATCACACAAATATAGGAAGCAAAGCAAGATAGAGCCACAAAAGAAGAAAAAAGAAATATTTCAGGAATTCAGAGGCCGATGATCCGCATCCAATGAGTTGGGAAAAGCAGGAAGTTTCCGAAGAGGTTGACCTTTGAAATCGGCCTGAGCCTGGATAAGACTTCCTAAGTGAGTGGGGCCAGGAAGCGTGGTCGGGGACCCAGGCAGATCCCACGAGCAGGGACGTGGTCTGCTCCTCAGACCTCACAGCAGGCCACAGCGACTCCGCCCGCCTCTCCCATGGCAGGCACAGCTAAGAGATGCCACTTACTACAGTGGTTTACACTGGAGAAGACTCGCTGCAATCACAGTCTGATAGGAAAATGTAGTTGGTGGAAATAAAGCAAGAAACCTCAAAAATCACAGATAAATGAAAAGTACATGAAGCGAGGTTTTGTAACAAGCTCTCTACATCCAAAGGCTCCACAGCATTCATTTGGAAACAGATGGGCGTCCGTACCACCGGTGTTCTCAGGGAGTTTCAAAGGAAGCCCTGCTTTTGTTCAGATGTCCTGGTTATTTAATGCAAAAGGGTGGATGTGCTGGAGCCTTCGAGGGGGTGTTACCTGCAGTGAAATGCTCAGTTCTGCATTTCACAGCCACCGGTATATCCTCAACCACGGGCAGCATACAGGAAGTTACTCACTTTGCACCTATTAAGCCTAAGCAGTAGGCAATTAGCACATTTCATGGAATTCTACAAATATTTGGCGTCAGCATGAGCAATCTTTAAAAGTGCTCCATTAAACTGAGCTTCTGATTATGATGATCGAGGAGGAAGGCTGTGGTTTACAGCAGGAATTGCAGAGATTGTCATGAAGGGCGTCTGGTTTAGAATTTAGCTTAAATTCAGAAGACACACACTACACTTGGTAACAAAGCCAGCCGAGGAACACTGATAGAGAACCTGGAAAACCGTAAACGGCGCTTGCATTTCTCGAGTGGAAAACATTCTCAAGTTTTTCCACTGCAATTCACGTTGTGTTTTATAAGGTTTCCTGGTTCTCATTCAAGCCACCACAACCACAACAGAGAATTTTATATTAATTGGAACATTAATAATGCATTTCTAAAGCAAATGATGTCTTTGGGATTTCAAAGGAAATTTCAGAAATGTGTGGCCAAAGTGCTCTCTGCAGCTCAGCGGGCTGAGCCCATCATCAGGGATGCCTGTGAAGGGATTTCTTCTGGAGTTCCATTGGCACTCAGTAAATTGGTGGATAAACTAAATGCATTCACGTAAACAGGTTTGATTAGACCTCGTGCCCTTCTAAATGAGGGAATAATATCCTGTGATTCTCTAACAGACGCTATTTCAATGGTGTCTGTTCACCATGCACAGAATCCCTTAAAGATTACAATTGTATTAAAAGCCAAACATTAATTATATCCCCCAGAACATTTCACAAATGGGAAGAAATCTTTAGGGTTTTCTGTTCCTCAGGTGTCATGAAACACTGGAAATGTATTCACAACCACAGCAACACACCAAAACCCTCCCGTTCCAGGACGGTCTTGTCACCTGAGCACGCGCACTGGCCCTCAAGGCGCCAGCCTGGTCCTGAGAACACCGACCGTGTTTTCTCAAATGCCCTTGCACTCACCCGAGCAGAAAGAGGTGCCCAAGTCATAACCGCGGGTTAGCGGGACAGTGGCTGGGCCAAGCTTCCCTCCTCACTTCAGACCACGCAGCGGGCTGGAGCCTGTCGTGCGTCCCGGCGGCCGCTCCTCCCTTTTTCCTCAGCATCATCTCTGGTGTTTAGATGGGCACATACCTTTGGAAAGATCCTACTGCTTCACTACTTCAATTCAAACCAGTTTGCTACGTTTTTCTTACAACTTTCAGGAGTGTGTTTCTGCCTAACATCAGATGAAAAGGAGGATTGAATACATAATGAAAGACTACGGGCCAAAGAACATCCTTATGGAAACAAATAGGAGCCTAATAACTGCGAATCCTACAACAGACTCCGAGAAAAGGCTTGAGAATATCGCAGTGAATGCACTTGGAAAAGCCAGACAGTAAACCACATGGGAAGGCCTCCCGGAAGACAAAGACTCTCCAGGAGAACAATAGGTGTCCCTGCTGCAGACAACCAACCAGAGGAATGGAAGACGACATCAAAACATCATGCAAGAAAAGTCCCTAGAAATGAAAAAAATCTAAGATTTTGTAGATGGAAAGAGGACATTCCGGCAAAACTAGACGCATAGCAAGCAACACCAAAAACACAAGTGTTGTCCTTGTAACTGGGTACGACTCCAACTGTCTTCCAAAGCTGGGAGCTGCAGCCCTAGTGCTTGTGTGGGTCCAGGCTGAGAGTGCGCCCACGTGCGAGACCAGCAAGGTGCAGGTGAGGCTGCTGTCCCCGAAGGGGTGTCACCCTGGCCTGACGTTATCCTCGAAGGGGCATCACACTGGCCCAGTGCTGCAGACGTCTCCACGAGCTCCCACATCACAGTGTGGCAGCCTGACCAGGGGTTCTTGGACTCTGCCAGGCACTCAGGCTGAGTCGAGCAGATGCTTCCCAACCCAGGACACAACTGCCTACAGCCCCTACTTCCCCCAAGCCCCTGACTGCCCTGTAAACCCTACATCTTCTTTTAAGTCCCTGTCTCCCCATAATAAGCAACTGACATAACCCAGACGAATAAAGAAATTCACTTATTTAAAAGAATAATTCAGACCCACACATTTTAGAAATCAAATCAGCAACAAGAAGAAAAGCAATATGGCTAGTCTCAGACTTTTCCACACACAGAAGATGCTAGAAAAGACCCAAAGATGGCAAAGTTGTGAAGAAAACGACGGCACAGCCAAGGCGTCCTTCCAACCTTAGGGCAGGCAGCGCAGCTTCAAGCATCAAACTGCAGAGATTATAAAATCGCAGAGATTAGCCATGAGCCCTTCTTTTAAAAAATATAGCCTACTATCCTAAAAGCTAATCACACCGCAGAGGACAGACATGGAAAAGTCAGAGAAGAGGGCCAGTGCTTGCCACCAAGCACAGGTGAGTGTGGAAGAAATATGAAGCCCCGTGACTGTGAGGATTGTGCTGAATAAAGAATGTGAGCACTAGAAACCCAGAGGATGCAAAAATAGCGATGTGATGAATAAACACCTGAGGGCTGGGACAGGGGGCGGGGTAAGTGTGGAAATGCTCACCTCACAAAACACAGCATTACCAGACCGCTCCGAAAACGGTGCATGGAACCTTAAAAAATGACTCCAAAGTTCTCATTCATCATAATCGTGTTTTTTTTAACCTCAGGGAATAATCTCTCTCTCCATTTCTCTCTCTCTCTCTCTCTCTGTCTCTCTCTTTTTTTCTTTTTTTCCTTGAGACAGAGTTTTGCTCTGTCACCCAGGCTGGAGTGCAGTGGTGATCTTGGCTCACTGCAGCCTCCACCTCCAGGGTTCAAGGGATTCTCCTGCCTCAGTCTCCCAAGTGACTGGGACTGCAGCTACCTGCCACCATGCCTGGCTACTTTTTGTATTTTTGGTAGAAACAGAGTTTCACCATGTTGGCCAAACTGGCCTCGAACTCCTGGGCTCAAGTGATCTACCTGCCTCAGCCTCCCAAAGTTCTGGGATTACAAACGTGAGCCACCATTCCCAGCCAATATCTCTTGTAATGAATAAAATTTATTTGATGTCAATACTTGCTTTAATTTTAATTTATTTTGCTTATTAGATTCAGGTAAAGTAACATATCCTTTTCAATAAATAGCATTTCTAGTATAATCCCAGTTCATGAAACTATTTATATTTAGCTAGTCCTCTAATAATGTATATAAGCTTCATCAAAAATGTGTAGCATGATGATCACCCAAGATTAATGAGACAGTTTTTGAGCAGCAGATTTGGGATTTTTTTTTCACTTTTATCTTTTTACTCTACGGCATTATTGGATTTACAATTTATAATACATAATGAATATAATTTCTAAATAGTAAGTACTTATAAATATAATAAATATATATGAGTTATAGCAAATACTTTTCATTTTAGATAAATAGGGATTTTCTTAAAAGCAAATATATCATGTGCTATCATCTAGGTTATGTTCTCCTTTGTACTTCCCCATATTCAATAAATCTTTTTTTTTTTTTTTTTT
>NW_012114433.1:973271-1012035 GCF_000951035.1 Colobus angolensis palliatus
CCTCAGCCTCTGGAGTAGCTGGGACTACAGGCGCTCGCCACCACGCCCAGCTAATTTTTTGTATTTTTAGTGCAGATGGGGTTTTACTGTATTAACCAGGATGGTCTCCATCTCCTGACCTTGTGATCTGCCTGCCCTGGCCTCCCAAAGTGCTGGGATTACAGGCGTGAGCCACTGTGCCCAGCCCAATTCAATATATCTTTTAAAAATTAAGTCCTTGTGTGTTTCTGTTTATAATAATGGACTTTCAGACAATTCTTACCAATCCTCCTGCTAGCAGCTAAAATATCTGTCAAAAGTGAAGTTTGCATAAAGGCTAACTAGAAGGCGCAAGGCAGTGGAGAATTGTATCCCCAAGGTCTAGCAGGAGAAGAAAACACAGAAAAGGAAGCACAGGATTTGAACTACTGCCCCACCCCACCAAGGGCATCTCATCCTTCAAAGAGGCAGCTAAGAGGGTGAGAAGATGTGCAAGACATCTTCTACTTTTAAGATAAAATGTGCAAGATAAAATAAGTTTTATCTTGGTTCAGTGAATTTAAAAAAAAGTGCAGTCCAGTTTTGGAAGAGGAGACTGGTAATTCCCCCACACTTTTTGGGACCCTGACAGGCTTAACCCTAGAACTGAAGGTGAGTTTCATAGACTTTAGATGCATGAAACTGGATTGAGGTGACCCAAGGCTACCAATTCCTTAGCTTCCCCCAGAAGTAAATACAACCTCTAAAGAAAGATAACATCATCACATTCCTCAAAATATTTCTACAGGTTTTTATATGCAATTCCCATCACTCAATCAATAATAACCAGACACGTCAGAAAGCTAGAAAACATGACCAAAAGTAATAGAAAGAATGCACAGTACAACCATACCACATGGAGCCTGGGTACAGAATGAGACACATCTAAAATTACACTGTCAATATGTTTAAGGCAATTATTTTTAAATTATTAAGAATTTTAACAGAGAAATATGCAACAAATCACCTTGATACTTAGGGGGTTAAAACAACAACAATTTTATTTAGTTCATCATTCTCTTTAGCTCAGCAGTTTAGGCCGGCCTCAGATGCACCATCCTTCTGGTCTGGGCCAGGTTCTGCTGTCTCTGGTGGGCATCCCTTCATGCCGGGAGCCTCTCCCAAGAGCAGCAGCACAGCTGCAGAGCTGAAATGACCCCATGTTCCTCCACACAGTCTATCATCCTTCAACAGGCTGGCTGGAGTTTGTTCACACAGTAGCTAAAGGATCCCTGTCCAAGGACAGAAGATGCAAAACTTCTTGGGTGCAGAGGCTCAGAATTCACACAACACTTCCACCAAGCTCTACTGGTCAAAGTCAGTCACTTGGCCACCCAGCTTCCAAGGACAGGGAAATCGTGAGGGGAGTGGCAAAGAATCTCTGACCGTGTTCACAATCTGCGACAGCTAGAAACTAGGGAGGGAGAGGAAAAGGAGAACAACAACCATCAAATTAAAAATTGTACAACTAGGGCCGGGTGTGGTGGCTCACACTGTAATCCCAGCACTTTGGGAGACCGAGGCGGGCAGATCACTTGGGGTCAGAAGTTTGAGACCAGGCCTGGCCAACATGGTGAAACCCTGTCTCTACTAAAAATACAAAGAATTAGCCGGGCGTGGCGGCAGGTGCCTGTAATCACAGTTACTTGGGAGGCTGAAGCAGGAGAATGGCTTGAACCTGGGAAGCGGAGGTTGCAGGGAGCCAAGATTGTGCCACTGCACTCCAGCTTGGGCAACAGAGCAAGACTCCATCTCAAAAAAAAAAAAAGTAGAACTAAAAGCTAGAATAAAGGAAATTTAGGTTTTTGGTTTTTTTTCAAGATGGCAGATTAGAGGCTTTCAGTCTCAACCACTTGGAAACAGCAAGATGGTGCATAAAAATCAACTCTGAACTTTAATTCAAAAAGGAAATCAGGGATCCACCCAAATCCATGAAGGACACTCTAGATCCCAGGGAGGAGAACACCTGCAAACAGCCCCTGTGACAGTCCCTGGTTGATAAAAGTCAGTGGAACCCCCATATGTGAAAGAGGCAGAGAGCCTCCCTCTGTGACTTCCCTTTCTACTGGGATCCAAGCAACCCAGGCCAAGGGACAGGCTTTGCTTTGCTCGAGCCTAGGAGCTAACTTGGAGAAAGGCTGGGAGATGCTGGGAGGGACAGACACTGGGAAAAACTGCAGACATTGTTCCAGACCTGGGACCGAGAGCAAGACACCATTTTTAATCTGGGCACATATCAAATCAGCCATTCATTGGTGACCCAGTAGCGTGGCCATGCAGGCATCTTAGTCTTGGGCCAGAGATTGGAGCACCTTCTCTGGAGCATGGTAGGGGCCTCCACAGCCAGAACGGTGGAAAGCACCTCAGCTAAATGGTATCCCCACCCCACCCCACTGCAGGCTTGGGGCAGGAGGAGAACTACTAGAGATGCAGTTTCTCCTGGGCAGTGAGACTTTCAGCCATGGCCAGCTTAGTGACCTGAAACAGATTTGTGTGTGTCACTGCTGGGTGACCCCAGCCAGCTCCCCTAAGATCGTAGTGTAGCAGGGCCCTCTCTGCTCCATCTCCATGCATAAATCCTGGCATTTGGAGCACCTGCTTGCTGGAATCTGCAGCCTAAGGCACCGCACCCTTCCTGGGCATACATCGTGGTGCAGTGAGGCTCTCTCCACTCCACACCAGGCAGATCTCCACGCATTCAGAGCACCTGCTCACCTGGATCAGGAGACTGGCCTGTACCGTCTTCTGCTATGCAGTGATCCTGGTATGGGGGGACCCTCTCCACGCCACACCCAGGCAAATCTCCAGACATCTGGAGCACCCACTCTCCTGGATTAGTAGCTTAGGCTGCCCCCATCCCCATGCAGAGAACTTGGAGCCAAAGAGATTTCCCAGTTCCAAGCCTAGGGACACCTCTGGGTGCTTGGTAGCTGCCCACTGGGTTCTCCCTCAGCTTTGGTGCCTATGCCCACCATCAGGGGTCCTGTAGGTGGGCCCATCCAGTCCAGCCCTACTCTTCATGGCTCCCGCCCCCAATTCCTAAGGCCAAGCAGGGAGCTCAGCATTCCACTGTGTATTCCATGAATGAGCCCATTGCCTGAGGCAACAGAGAGCTTCTACCAGTAAACAAGGACACGTATATACCCAGCCACATTGGCTGCAGTTGGCTCTTACCCATAAGCACCATCTATGGGCTTGTAGGATGACTGCATGGCCTAATATAAAACCTGCCAAGAGAAGTGCATAGGGCTATAGAAAGACCCTACCCAGTATTATCTATAGTCACACCCCCTAGGGAGAGGGAAAAGGAAGGGGCAATAAAAAAAAGTATAGAATAATAATAACATTACAGGGAAAGAAAGAGAAAGAAAAAATCCTATGTGCACAAAAATACTTATAAAAATTAGAAGTGCCAATGTCTCCAGATGAGAAAGAAACAGCATGAGAATTCAGGCACCATGAAAAATCTGAATGTAATTACACCACCAAAGGATTGCACTAGCTCTTCAGCAATGGTCCTTAACCAAAATGGAAATTTAGAAATGACAGACAAAGAATTTAAAGCATAGATTGCAAGGAAGCTCAACAAGATCCAAGGCAAGGTTAAAAATTAATACAAAGAAACCTCTACAGCAATCCAGGAAATAAATGAAGAGATAAATATCTTAAAAATAAATCAATCAGAGCTCCTGGAATTGAAAATCTCACTTAAGAGATTTCAAAATATAACTGAAAGCTTTAGCAATAGACTGGACCAAGCAGAAGAAAGAAGTTCAGAATTTGAAGACCAGTCTTTTAAACTAACTTGGTCTGACAAAAATAAATTTTAAAATAATTTTTAAAAATGAGCTAAGTATTTGAGAACTATGGGATTATGTAAAGCAAGCAAATCTATGAATTATTGGCATTCCTGAGAGAGAAGAAGAAAAAGCAAACAACCTGGAAAAAATATTTGAGGGAATAATTCAAGAAAACTTCCCTAATCTTTTTAGTGAGGTAGACATCCAGGTATAAGAAAACCAAAGAGCACCTGCAAGATACTATACAAAATGAACGTCACCAAGGCATATAGTTGCTAGACTGTCCAAGGTCAGAGCTTAAAAAATAAAAAATCTTAAAGATAGCTAGAGAAAAGAGGCAGATCATGTACAAAGGTAACACCATCAGGCTAACAGCAGACTTATTGGAAGAAACTTTACATGCCAAGGGAGATTGGGGGCCTATTTTCAGCATGCTTATAGTAAAGACATTCCAACCAAGAATTTTGTATCCTGCCAAACTAAGCTTCATAAGAAGAAACAAAATACTTTCTAGATAATTAAATGCAAAAGGAATTTGTTACCACTAGACCAGTCTTATATTAATAAGAGATTCTTAAGGGAGTTTCAAACATGGAAACAAAAGAATGATACCAGCCACCACAAAAGCACACTTATGTACATAGTCTACAGACCCTATGAAGATACAGTAGAAACTACAAAGCAACCAGCTGACAACTTCACAACAGAATCAAAACCTCACATATCAATATTAATCTTGAATGTAAATGGTCTAAGTAAACAATTAAAAGCCATAGAGTGGCAAGTTGAATTTTAAAAAAATCTATTCATCTGCTATCTTCAAGAGACCTATCGCATATGTAATGACATCAATAGGCTCAAAGTAGAGCATGGGAGAAAGATCTGCCATACAAATAGACAACAAAAAAGAGAAGGGGTTACCATTCTTATATCAGGTAAAACAGGCTTTAAACAAGCAATAGTAATAAAGGACAAAGAAGGGCATTACATAATGATAAAGAGTTCAATTTGATTTAAAGAAGCAAACATAACTTCTTTAAATATATTAGTACCTAACAAGGGAGCACCAAGTTTCATAAAACAAGTACTTTTAGACCTAAAAAAATTTTAGACAATTACAATAATAGTGGGGGACTTCAATACTTCATTAACAGAGTGAGACAGATTGTGGAGGTGGAAAACTAACAAAGTTCTGGACTTGACCAATTAATAATATCACAGAATACTGTACCCATCAACCACAGAATATACATTCTTCTCATCTGCACACAGAACATACTTCAAGACTGACCACATGCTCAGCCATAAAGCAAGTCACAATAAATTTTCTCAGAGTGGAAATCGTACCAATCACACTCTCAGACCACAGTAGAATAAAAATAGAAATCAATACTAAAAAAACTCTCAAAACCACACAATCAGAAAGAAAGCAAACAACTTGCTCCTGAATGACTTTTGAGTAAATAATGAAATCAAGGCAAAAATCAAAAAAATTCTCTGAAATAAATGAAAGCAGAGACATAGCATACCAGAATCTCTGGGATACAGCAAAAGCAGTGTTAAGAGGAAAGTTTATAGCACTAAATGCCTACCTTAACAGACAGAAAGATGTCAAATTAGTGTTCAATGTTAGAACATCTAGAAGAACTAGAAAAACAAGGCCAAGTTAACCCCAAAGTTAGCAGAAAAAAAGAAATAACTAAAGTTAGACAGGAACTGATGAGCCCCAAAAATTCATATAAAGAATCAGCAAAAACAAAAGTTGGTTCTCTGAAGTAGAAATAAGATCAATAGGCCACTAGCTGGATTAACAAAGAAAAAGAGAGAGAAGATCCAAATAAGCACAATCAGAAATGACACATGTGACATTACAACCAGTCCCACAGAAATACAAAAATCCTCAAACACTATTATGAACACTTCTGCAAACACAAACTAGAAAATATAGAGGAAATGAATAAATTTCTGGAAACACACAATCTCCCAAGATTGAATCAGGAAGAAAAGGAAACATAAAACAGAGCAATATCAAGTTCCACAACTGAATCAGTAATATAAAGCCTACCAACCAAAAAAAGCCCCCAGACCAGATGATTCACAGCTGAATTCTACCAGATGTACAAAGAAGAGCTTGTACCAATTCTATTGAAACTATTCCAAAAAATCAAGGAAAAAGGATTCCTCCTCAACTCATTCTGTGGAGCCAGCATCACCCTAATACCAAATCCTTGCAAAGACACAACAAAAAAGGAAACTACAGGCCAATATCCCTGATGAACATAGACACAAAAATCCTTAACAAAATACTAGCAAAGCAAATTCAACAATGAATCAAAAATTTAACTCACCATGATCAAGCGGTTGTATTTTAAAATTCCTTAAGTGAGTTTTTCAATTTCAGGAGCTCTAATTGATTTCTTTTTAAGATGTTTATCTCTTCCTTCATTTTCTGGATTGCTATAGAGGTTTCTTTGGATTCATTCCTGAGATGCAAGGTTGGTTCAACATATGCAAATCAGTAAAAGTGATTGACCACATAAATAGATTAAAAACAAAAAACATATGATCATATCAATAGATGCAGGAAAGTCTTTTGATAAAATCCAACATCTCTTCATGATAAAAAAAGAAAACTCAAGAAACTAGGCATTGAAGGAATATAGCTCCAAATAAGAGCCATCTATGACAAACCCACTGCCAACATCATACTGCACAGGCAAAAACTAGAAGCATTTTCCTTGAGAACTGGAACAAGGAAAGGATGCCCACACTCATCACTCCTATTCATCATAGTAACTGGCAGTGCTAGCCAGAGCCGTCAAGCAAGACAAAGAAATAAAAGTCATCCAAATAAGAAAAGAAGTCAAACTATCTCTGTTCACAGATGATCTGATTCTATACATAGAAAAGTCTAAAGACTGCACCAAGAGGCTCTTGGAACTGATAAATGACTTCAGTAAAGTTTCAGGATACAAAATCTATGTACAAAAATCAGTAGCATTTCTATACAGCAAAAATGTTCAGTCTGAGAACCAAATCAAGAATGCAATCTCATTTGCAGTAGCCACAAAAAAAATAAAATAAAATAAAATACTCAGGAATACATCTAACCAAGGAGGTGAAAGAAAACTCTACAAGGAGAACTACAAAACACTGCTTAGAGTAATTATCGGTGACATAAACAAATGGAAAAATATTCCATGCTCACGGATTGTAAGAATCAATACAATTAAAGTGGCCATACTGCCTGAAGCAACCTACAGATTCAACATTATCCCTATGAAACTACAAACGTAATTTTTTACAGAATTAGAGAAAAAACCATTCTAAAATTCATATGAAACAAAAAAAGAGCCTGAACCGCCAAAGCAAACCTAAGCAAAAAGATCAAAATAACAAAGCTGGAGTCATCACATTACCTGACTTCAAAGCATACTGTAAGGCTGCAGTAACTAAAACAGCATGGAACTGGTACAAAAACAGTCACAGAGACTAATGGAACAGAATAGAGAATCTAATAAAACCAAAAACACACATGCATTTGCATGTTCATCGCAGCACTATTCACAATAGCAAAGACATGATATCAACCTAGATGTCCATCAATCATGGATTGGATTTTTTAAATGTGGTACATATACACCATGGAATACTATGCAGCCATAAAAAAGAATGAAATATTGTCCTTTGCAGCAACATGGATGTAGCTGGAGGCCATTATCCTAAGTGAGTTAAGACAGAAAAAGAAAACCAAATACCTCACGTTCTCACTTATCAGTGGGAGCTAAACACTGGATACTCGTGGACATAAAGATAACAGCAATAGACACTGGGGATTACTTGAGGGGAAGAAGGGAGGAAGACAGGGAGAAAAGTTTTAAAAACTGTTGGGTCTTATTCTCAGTACTTGGGTGATGGGATCATTCCTATCCCACACCTCAGCATCACACAGTATACCCAGATAACAAACTTGCACATGTACCCCCTGAATCTAAAATAAAAGTTGAAAAAAGAAAAAAAGAAAAATGTAAAACTCATGAATGAATTTAAGACACAGTTGAAGAGAGAACTAGTGAACTGGAAGATTCAGTCAGCAGAAAATACCAAGAATGAAATATAGAGAGATAAAGAACAGAAAATAAAGAAAAATACTTTAAAATATACAGGGAATGGAGTCAGGAGATCTATCACATGTATATTTGGAGTCTGAGAAAGAGATAAAAGTGAAAATGACCTAGAGGCTGTATTTAAGGAGAAATATTTCAAAAGAGCTCAAAATGTTGAAAGACATTAAGCCACAGAGTTAAGAAATCTTATAAATACCATTTAGAAAATAGCAAGAGAAACCACATATGGTCACATTATAGTGAAATCTCCCCAAAAATAATAAAGATAAAATCTTCAAAGTAGTTTTTTTAAAACATACATTGCATTCAAAGGAAAAAGCATTAGACTGACAGCTGGCTTCTCAAAAGGCAAAATAAAAGCCAGAAAACAAAGAAATGATGCTTTTGACTCTTGCTGGCAGAAAATAATAGCTGACCTAAAAATCTGTATCTCATACAAATACCTTCCAAAAATGATAGTATATAAAAGTCCTTATAATCAAAAACTGATAGAACAAACAAGTAAATCACACAATTGTAATAGATTTAACTATCTCTTCCTCAATAACTGAAAAGATAAATGGCTTTTTTTAGTGGGGGGAGTGTTTTAAAACATTAGAACAAGTAAGCTAACAAATTTGTCTTGTATCACAACTATAGAATACACTTTGTTTTTAGATACTTGTGGAACATTTACCAAAAGTTAGCATATGCTGGGCCATAAAGCAACTCTCAGCAAATCGGAAAGAATTGAAATCACTCAGAATTTTTCTCTGAGCTGAGTGCAACTAAACTAGAAATCAACAATAAGAAGTTAAGTAGCAAACCTCTGCATGCCTAGAAATCGAGGTATATACTTCTAAATATACCACTGGTCAAAGAAAAAATTTTAATTAAAATTATATATACTTTGAACTGAATGATAATGTAATTGTTTTCTATGGCTGCATAACAGATTATTACAAAATTAGCATCTTACAACAGCACCCATTTATCATCTCACATTTTCCACAGCTCAGGAGCCTGGGCAAGGCCCAGACAGGCCCTTTGCTCAGGGTCTAACAAGACTAGGAGCAAGGTGTTGGCCAGGGCTGCACCTCATCTGAGTTCCAGTCGTCCTCCAAGCTCCCTGGATATTGGCAGAATTCACTTGCCTTTGGCTCCTTGAGGCCACCCACCACATGGCCCTCTCCAAGCACAGTAGTTTGCTTCTTTGAGGCCAGTAGGAGAGCATCTCTCCTGCTTTGAATCTCTCTGATCTCTTAGCCTCTTTATAGAGGCTCTCATGATTAGCTCAGGCCCAATGGGATAATCTCCTTTTTGATTATCTGAAAGTCAATTAAAAACAACTGTAGAATTCCTTCACCTTATCCTATAACATAACTGATCTCAGTTAAAGATCCATCAAGTTCATAAGTCCCACTTATCCTCTAGGGGAAGAAAGTACAGGTGTGTAAGCCAGGTATGAAAATCATGGCACTCCTGCAGAAGTCTGCCTCCCACTTACAGCAAAATGCAAAAGGTCAAAATGAGTGAAATTCAACCAAAGGCAAAAGAAAATGTACAGGCTTAGATATATGTATCAGAACAGGAGAAATACTGAAACATTAATGAACTATACATCCATCTAATTTTTTTAAAAAAAGAACAACAAATTAACCCCAAATAGAGTCAACATCCTCTGGAAGAGAATCTATACGGACAAGAATGTGTTCCTTGAAAATACTCTGACATTAATCTCAAAGAAAAAAAGAGCTCTGAAATCTACAAGTAAAAGATAGATGGGTCCCTAGAAACATTTTTACACTCAGGTCAACACAGGTCCAGGTGCTACTATTGTCTGCAGGCTCACCTGGTTGCCATAGCAACAGCTACACATGCCTGCTGTCTCTCCCTCTTCATCCTCTGGACCCACGGCCAGGTAGGTGTGAGCCCGTAACACAGGGTCCCCACTACTCCCACAGGTTAGTTGCATATCACAGTCAGAGGTTCGCAGGTGGTAAGAGCCCAACTTGGATTCAAGTTCACCCTCATTCCTTCCAGATGTACGTGCAGGTTCCTGTTTCTCTTTGTCCCCATGTCATATCTGTCTGTCCTGCCTAACTGCCTGCCCGGCCAACTTCAGGCTCTGAAATGGACACAGAAGCAACAGCCTGATGGATACCGTTTTACTAGCTCCACAACTGCCCCAGGCCAAGTCCCTATCAAATACCTCCGCATGCTGTTTCTCTCCTAGTGGTTCTAACTCTCTGCTGAACCTCAATATCTGCACTCATAAGACATGAAAACTGGGAGGGAGCCAAATGTCCATTGGGTGGAAGAAGGGGTGAGTCCCTTATGCTCTGTCTGTCACGAAAAACTATTTAGCATTGAAAGTAAATGGACTACAGCAAATTAGAATCACATGGGCGAATCTTGGAATCACAATGTTGACTAAAAGAAGCCAGCCAAAAAAGGATACATACTGTATAAGCCACCTAGCTAGAAACACAAAAGTAAAATAGGCTGCCAGAAGTCAGGACCATGCTTTTCTCTGAGGAGAAGAAAGAAGACTTCAACTGAGTTGTGACAAGATTTCCCATGATCCCCTCTCTATAGTCACTAAAGGATGTCCATGTTTGGACAATTTGCTGAGCTGTGCTTTTATGTCATGCTCGCTTTTCTCAGGCTTGTTATTCCTCAACAACAACAACAACAAAAAGTCCAAATAGGGGGAAAGCCCTGCTAGATGGAAAGCCCCAGGGGATGGGAGCTCCACCCACCCCACGGGTTCCGTGCAGCTGGCCTGGTGCACACGTGCAGTCATCCTGGCTGTGGGAAGAAAGGAGTCACCATCAGCAGGGAGGGCGTGCCTCCCATGTGCCTAATCCGACATGATTTGTAGCCTTCTCTCACACACTTCATCACATTCTACAATCTTGTTTCTCAGTTTTCTTTGCTATCTGATACACCTGTGAATCTGTCAAAATATTCATCTTACTCTGTTCTTTATGCCATCAAAATAACAGCTTCGGTGGCATTAAATATACAAGCGGCGAGAGAATACCAGTGTTTCTTATATCTAGAATGCCCTGGCCCGTGAAATTTTCTGGTTGATTCCAGTTCATGACCTGAATTACCAATTCTCAGAGAATTAGAAAACCCATTCTGAAACTGACCCCAAATTTCTTGACCTCAAAACTCACTACTTGACCCCAAAAGCTCACCCCCGAGGTGAAGGCCATTTGAGGCTCACCTGTGCTGTCAGCCCACCTGACGCCGTAATCTTGGGCAGGGAGTAAAGGAGGAATCTCTCTGGCTCCACTTGTGACTTAATTCCACAGGTGACTTTTGATAAAACCTCTGGCTTGCATCCAGCTTCTCAGGGGCAATTTTGACCTGAGAATCTGGCCCTTCTCAAAAGTCGCCATAACTTCATGGAAATGAGAAAGTGACAAGAAAGAAAAACGATGAGGACGGGAAGACCTCCGACCTGCTGGCAAAGACGGCTGGTAACCAAATGATTTCCATAAGCCTCGTTAACACAAAATAGTTAAGCCAATGTCGTACTGATCCATATTCACTTTATCTTAAAATTTCTTTAAAAATAATAGGATGAGAATCCAATTACAACATTATTGATAAGAGCCAAAATGTGAAAACAGCAGGAATGCCCACCAATTCATGAACGGATAAACACAATGTGGTACATCCATACAACGGAGCTAAGAAAAGGAGAGAAGTGCTGAGAAATACTACAAGACAGATGAATCTTGAAAGCAGTATGCTAAATGAAGAAGGCAGTCACAGAAGGCTACGCACTGCACAACTCCATCTACGTGAAACGCCCAGCGCAGGCATGCCAGCACATGGGGTGATGAGCGAGCTCTAAAGGTGATCGAGGTGACAGGCTGCATGAATCTAGGATTCTGCCAAAACCCTGAATTGTATACTTTCAGTGGGTGGGCTGTGCATTGTGCTAATTTCGTCTCAATAAAGCTGTTATAAAAAACAAGGAAGGCGCCCTGCTCCTTTTCATTCCAGCCTTGACGGTGTGCATGTTATCAATTCGATCTGGAATTTAAGTGGCCTGTCTGGAATGTTTGACCAGCAAACTTTCCTCATGCACAATACATCTGACCTAAAACAATAGCAGTGGGCAGCTGGGGAGGGCAGTTTACTCCATCACCTGGGGGCAAGAGCCCTGCAAATTAACAGCAGGACGGTTCACTGAAGCAGGTAATGGATTGGTCAGTGGAAACAAGAAATCTTTGTGGGAATGAGTGTGATTATTCATATAGTGTGCTTGCTAATTGTGGCTCGTGTGAACAGTATGTTCAGTGCCTTCGGGAGCCCTGAACGTCAGGGGTCCCACCAATGGCCCGGCAAACACAGAGGCACGCTGATGGCTCGGCTCCAGGGCCATCTGACACGTGGCTGAACTTGCACAAGGGTCTAATCCTGTGTTTTCCACACCATTTGTCATAGGACAGTGAGCGTTGCTCGACAGGGGTTTACGCAAGGACAATGTGTGTGCGCCTACACGTGTGCGTGCATGTGCACATCTTGGCCAGCCTGTCCACACACTTCAGGTTGGCTCATGTAAAGTGTGTTCTTTGAGCTCGAAAGACCCTAAAGGGGAAGAAAACGCCTGATGAATTCCCTGAATATGGGGCCAGATATGTATAGTCTATAGGACTTGACACTTTGTGGATTTCTTTTTTACAATCCCGTCCTTGAATGGCAAAAGTGCATGTTGGTCTTGCAGGATCTTCTGTACAGGATTGCCTTCTTGGAGAAGCCCCTCGCGGGAGGTCCTGGCAGCAGCCCTTCCCTGTCTCATCAGGATGGGCTGATCATCCTGGCTGGTGTTTCCCAAAGGGCTGGGCAGGGATCTCTGTACCCAAGAGACAGAGACTGTGGGAAGCACCTGCTGGCCTGATGCCAGGCCAACTATACCTGGGGAAGCCAGGAGAAGACCTGTTTTCCCGGGGTCTGAAAACAGGCTGGGATTACAGGCGCTCGCCACCAAGCCCGACTAATTTTTTTTTCTGTATTTTTAGGAGAGACGAGATTTCACCTCTATGGTCAGGCTGGTCTCGAACTCCTGACCTCATGATCCACCGCCTCTGCAGGTGGACCTCCAGTAGCCACTGAGGCAGGGAAGGGGCTGTCCTCCCAGGCAGCTCCCAGAGTTTTTTCTGCTTTTCCGCCACCACCCTGAGGGTCCACGTGCCCTTGGACAGGTGACCCCAGGTTTTCCCAACCCAGATGTTCTGTCTCCCCTTCCACAGGATTCCCAGGGGTCTGACCCGACGCTAGGTGAGCACCAAACTGAGAACTTTGAAAATAAACTGCACCTTTGAAAGCAAAAGGGACATGCGGCAGCAAGAGGCACAACAAAGCTGACGCTGGAGGCGGCTTCCTTAGTTTCCAATTAAGAAAAAGCGTTCCTCCGATACTCCGCGCTTGTTAAAGGTATTCCTGCTTCACAAACAGCTTCCCAGTTTAGTGGGCTGTAAATGTTTTTAAAAATTAGCAGGTAAGACTGTCCTTGCCGTCAGAGGTCTGCTACTAAGTTGCAAACCAGCAAGATCAACCATGCCAAGCATTTTAAGAACTCACTTGATGTTATTTGCATTTGGCCCTTGTAGAAGGAAAAATTTAGTAAAATGAGCTTTTTAACTTAATCAAATCTGGGGAGAAAATAGTAGATAATAGATTCCATGTCACCTTCTCGAAGACGTGGGCCCCTGCCTCGGGGTGGCTTACTGAGCCTGGCCTCACGTGGGCAATCTCCCCTCCAGGCACACAGGCACCCGCAGGCGTCCAGGCCCTGTGCTGGCTAGGATGCAGTTTCCGGCTTCGCAGCTTCGCCCACACGCATGCGGCCTCCAAGGCTTCGGGGGCACTGCCAGGCTGGAAGTGTGGCGTGTCCAGGAGCGCACCCAGGCCACACCACAAGGGCAGGGACGTCTGATTCATCAGACGCAAACCTGGATTCCAGCTCAGCCACACGTTGCAGGTGTCATCTCGACTGCTCCTGAAATCCACAAGCCAGAACTTCTTCATCTGCAGTTAGGAATCAGGATGCCAACTTTGCAGAGATGTCGAGAAGAACGAAAGGACAGCTTCACAGAGTCTGCACCGTAGGAAACTCACGGAAATCGCTGCTGTTGGTTTGCTTGGGAAGAACAGCTTCCGAGCCCAGCTCCAACAGCCGCTACTTCTCCACGCCAAGTGTGCTGCGATGGTGAGTCAAGAAGCGAATGCTTTCACTGGACCTCCACGAAGATGCTGGAAACTGTTTTCTGCTCACCTTTGCAAGGGGCCGTCTCGATGTGCCACTTAGAGACGGAAGCTCTGACCCCACCCCGCAGGGATGCTTTTTCCTTTCATTCCTTTGCTCTGAACACTTGCCTGTGCGCTGTGTGCAGCAGAGACGGGTCTCAGGGAAGAGACAGGCGCCTGCGACCACTGTTGGGCTTCATCTTCCGGCGTCCGAAACTGGCGATCGTGGGTATTTTGGCCGGCACTTTGAGAAACAGGTCTCTCCAACGAAAGTGACTGAGACATAAAACATCTGTCCAGAAACCTGGGGCCCTTGCTGGTGTCGTGAGGTGGGGTCACCAGGCATCTGGAGCCTTCGACCTCAGCAGCCGCAGCAGCAGCAAAAAAAAGCCCCACAAAATCGTCGCCATCTGAATCTGCCACCAGCAGCCCCTTCCTCCGATCCTGACTCACTGACCAGCTTACTGGCTCCGTGAACCCCCACAACGCCCTGGCGCTCTCCAGAAGGGGAGGGTGTTCACCAAGCCTTTGCTGACCGCTCATCCCGGGAGGGCCCGGGTCTAGACGGGCAGCGGGCATTAACCCTCCTCAGGTATAGACTCAGTAGATCCCTTTTCCCTGACCCCCGGATGACCTCGTGTTTCCATCTGAAGACAGGAGTGCTTGCGGAATGCAGTATCAGAGAGGTCATTGTCCGTCCACCCAGGCCGCATAGATTGGTCATCGAGCCCTCACAGTTCTGGTTCTGAAAATCCCTCTAACAGTCAGCTGATTTCAAGATGTTAAATGTTTCAACACAATCTTTCCCTCATTCCTCTGTACGCTGACATATTAGCAAGCATAGAAATAAAGTTACTACAAACAGCTGGTCTAAATTATTCTTCAAGTTGATCTTTGTAAACACCCTCTCTGGGTTGCAGAATATGCATATTTTCTACACTCCACATTTGGCTCCACAGACATTGCTATGAGTACTGTATGGTGTGGTTAAAAATGTTTCTCTTTCATTTCCGAGTCTTTAATTTTATGTTTGAGCTCTGCATAAAAATAGCTTGTAATTGCTTTTTGACAGTAATAAGCCTAAGATTGTGACTCAAAAATTTGAGATATTATGTTCTTTTGTAATTGCATTCAATGAACACATAGTTCAATATGGAACTTTAAAAAAAAAAAATCCCCAGCTTGTGCAGTTCCTTCACTGCACTGACACCACGAAAGTGACAGTGAGAGTCGGTGAACCAGGAGGCCTGATGAGGACTCACACTTACTTGGTAAGAAAGCTCATTTTTATTGAGAGAAAAGCCGTCTTTAGACAAGCTGCAGTGTCTAGAGAAGAGCTGAAAACTCAGAGCCTTCAACCCTCGTCTCCTTACCCTCAGCTTGCGTTGCACCTCGTGGCATCCTGTGGAGTTGAGCTACAGTGAGATTCAAATTCTCTGATCTCATCTCAGGGACAATTCCACCAGAGTGTTCAAAAATCAAAAGGTATGTAATATAAATAAAATAAGGCCAGACATTGAAAGCCAAAAGTATTGAACGCCTCCCAAGCATGAATTGAGATGAATACTGCTCTAAGAAATTACACAGAGATGGTGTGAGGTGTTAAAAATTAGCTAACATGTTTCTCAGGGAAACTGAAATCAGATAGACTATTCTAGAAACATGAGAGAACAAACTCCATCAATGATGTCTCATCAACATCAATCCGCATAGACTTTTTTATTTCTTCTTTGCTTGTCAAACTTAAATTTCTTCCATAAATATAGCTTCACCTTACATTTCAGTTAACAGTACTAAGTGAGGAGGGTCCACAGGGCCAGCAAGCTGCCACAATTTAGAACCTGCCACTCTGTTTTCATTAAATTCACTGCCATTTCTCTCAGCAGCAAGAAATAATGTACAAGTTTTCAGATATATCAATTATCATCGGAAAGATAGGACAAAAGGATGGTTTTAACAGCTAAAGGCCAGGAGAATAAAATGTAGCTAAATCACGTGTTTCCTCTCAGGCCAGTGCCTCTGTTGTGATAGTCCTGAGCACTCAATAGAGACATTCAAAGTCACGGGATATGTGATTTCCACTTTAAACTTTCCCCCCATGACCACCCGCCATGCACTTTCCTCGGAAAATCAACAGATCAACCGAAGCTGAGACGGGGCAGTCTTCCTTCTAAGCTTCCAAGACAACAGAATACATTTTCTTCAAGTACAAAATAGAAAATAGGGAGAAACACACCTCGTTTCTAATGAATTACATATGTTTAAACACTCTGAGTCTACCAAACAAGGTCATGCTGGCAAAGAACAAAGCACATAGTTCGCACAAGGGAGGCACTCAGGACGAGATGGTGATGGCGATGAGACGACCACCATCGGGACACTGCAAAGCCCCTCCACAATGAAGAAAATAATGATGGTCATCGTGGGGGGGCATGCAGGCCCTGGATACTGTGAAGCCCGTCACGGTGAAGATGATGACGATGACCATCGTGGGGGTGGTGGGGACCCTGGAGACTGTGAAGCCCCGGCATGGTGATGATGACGATGACCATCGTGGGGGTGGTAGAGTGGTACCTAAGGTCCTGAATACTGCAAGTCCCTAATGCCCCTGGTCTCCTGTGAGGCAGACAACCTAGAATTTAGACAGCTCTGTATTTTTTATGTCACTTGTGCCAGCCACAAAGGAATCTGAGACCCCACTCACTCTTCTGGATCCTTCTTGATAGAAATTTACCTTGGAACAAGGTAAATAGCTTTACCCATTGTATTAGGTAATGCTGTTAAAAAATAAATCCGGCCGGGCGCGGTGGCTCAAGCCTGTAATCCCAGCACTTTGGGAGGCCGAGACGGGCGGATCACGAGGTCAGGAGATCGAGACCATCCTGGCTAACACGGTGAAACCCCGTCTCTACTAAAAAAATACAAAAAAACTAGCCGGGCGAGGTGGCGGGTGCCTGTAGTCCCAGCTACTCGGGAGGCTGAGGCAGGAGAATGGCGTAAACCCGGGAGGCGGAGCTTGCAGTGAGCTGAGATCCGGCCACTGTACTCCAGCCCGTGCGACAGAGCAAGACTCCATCTCAAATAAATAAATAAATAAATAAATAAATAAATCCAACATCTTAGTGACTGAATCTTGTCACAGTTTTTCTCTTGCTTAGGTAGCTGTCCATAGCAGATATCTCCTCTCTGTGGTGGCCCCCATCTCCCCGAGCCTAGAGTCCTCTGTGTTGGCCAGAGGAGAACTCACACTGTAGGAAGCCCTGTGCTTCCCTGAGATGTCCCACAATTCACGGTGGGGACAAGGTGGTGGCTGCATCTGGGTGGGGGAAGCTGGGCTGCAAACTCCTGCCCGCAGGCTCCACCTGCAGGCTCCAGGAAAGGGTCACGTATCTCCAGTGGACAAGCCACCATCTCATAGATGCTCTCCATTTCTATCATATTTTCTATTATTATTTTCTATTCTCAAAGACAACCTGATAGCAGATGTCCTCAGGATTCCACAGGTTGACCTGTCCCTGCGGTTCTGAAGTGTTGAGTCTGAGTCTTCTGATGGGAGACTCGTTACAGGAGCTGTGCCACGCTGTTGGAATCACGTGAGTGTCTCATGCCAGAAGGTTCCACACAGACCATTATTGACCGGAGTCAGAACAGTCTCGGGAGATGGCTCCTTAGCTGCTTAACCGTGCCAGCACCACCCAGACAGTTTCAACTCTCACGGAGGTTCCGGGCTCCATCTGTGGGCCTCGGCCCCCACAGCTGACCATCTGCAGCTATAGGAGCTGGGGTAGGAGCTGGGGTCTTCGATGCGGCCCTTTTGAATGGCTCCACCCTTCTTTCTCTGGGGATTATTTTTTTCTGTGTCTCTTCGGATCTGTGAAGCCAAAGACCTCCCAGCTCTGGAATTAGATGGAAGAGCAATCCCGGATAACGAGGATCCTCCAGGAATGGTGTTTGGGGCCTGCCTATCCCCTGTACACCTGCAATGCCAGACATGAAGTCAGCAGCTCCCTGCGGAGAGACATGCACACAGGACACGGGGCTGTGGCCCTTCCCATGGGCGCGGCCTTCTCGCCCACCTGGCTGGCCCATGCTCATAAATACAATTTTCTCTAACTATCACACCACATACCATGACCTCTTTAGGTATTCAGATTTTGCCTAGGATTTTCTTTATTAACAAGAAAATGTTTACTACAATGAACAATTCTGACTCGTAACAGCAGTATCCCCTGAGCACTTTAGTCTGTCACATCATCGCCCCTCAGGGCCACGTCAGCCCCGTGCTGTCTGGGCGGCAGCTGTTCCAGAACCTGCTCTGGGTAACGATGCTCAGCAGACACACAGATCCGCGAGTGCTGAGGCTAATTATGTAATAAGGGAATCACTCTTAAAATTTTATAAACGTTAATATAGACATTTAACTTCAATTTCTTTGAAAGTTGAGTAGGAAATGAGAATTCTACTAGTGCTAGGACCAAACACTCACATTTAAAACAGAGGTTTTAAAATGGAGGACCTTGCAAATCTAATGCTGCATTCATGCTGCAAATTACTCTCCTTGGCATTGAAATATCACCGCAATTAAACCTGCAGTAAAGTATTACAAAAAGCCCTTGACTGTTTCCAAACCAAATTGTGCAGCTCTTCAGGGCGCTGTGTGTTGAAGGGCAAGCCATCTACTCTGTAATTCATTTTTATTATCTGCTCAACATTCCTCCAAAATATTTTGCTCTTTCCTTTCCACAGCGTGAATACTTAGCTTTCCAGAGCTGGTGTCCATCGTGAAGAACGTGGCTGCCCTCACCAGCTCCTGCTTGTGGGGTGGGGAAGGGGTAGGCGCCCCTGCCAGCATCCACGTACCGGCCAGGCACACTCCTCTGCTTCCCAGGTCCCTGTTTCCTGGAATCAGAACTATTTCACCTACCAGCAAGAGAGACAGTGGGTCAGCCAGCGCCTCCCAAGCATTCTCTCCCGGGGACAACGTGATGAGCAAGGCAGGCAGGACCTCTGGCCTCAGGAAACTTCTATTCTAGCGGGGAAAAAAGACATTAAACAAAGCACTGGAGCAAGCAAGCACCAGGAGTGCCGGGACAGAGTGGAGAGAGGCATGAAGGAGAGAACGGGCCAATCCGTCAGCCAGCAGGGCCCACGCCCAGTGCCTGTTCTCCAGGAAACCAGCCCATTTCCCAAGGAGGATGAGGCACTCTGTGAGGCCGGCCTCGCTACTGGCCAATTCTGACTAGGGGCCCTTCTGCCAGAGCACTGGAGTCCGCCTGCTTTGATCCTATTTAAGGGCTGTCACCAAGAAGCCCAGACCAACAGGTTGGAGGCCGCCTGGGGTCGGTCCTTTCTCTGGTTTCTACACCAAGTCGACACCGGACACGGGCGCCGTGTGTGTCCACAGTGGCTCTCCGGCCTGCCCCTGCTCTCCAGTCTGACAACCCACACTCAGATGGTGCCAGAGGTCTGAAGCTGTTCTCCCTCCCAACACGTTCTTGCCCCTCCATTTATTTTCCAATTCTATAGAAATTCCAAAACACGACTCTCATTTCACTCCCTCACACTTGAAACTTTCCAGAGGCTCCAAAGGAAATGCAAATGCTCTGCAGGAGGGGGAGCTCGACCTCAGTCCTGCAGGGACCCCCGTCACCTCCACACACCACACACTCCACCTCAGCCCTGCAGGGACCCCCGTCACCTCCACACACCACATGCTGGAGGCTGCAGACACACAGAGCCACTCTTGCCCCCTGAGTGGGACTCTCTCTTCTCTCCAGACCTGGGACACGCTTTCTGTCTGCTGAGAAAGCTCCTTCCTGCTGACTTTCCTCACTCTCACCTGGTCATAAACGTCAAGTCTCAGCTTGGGCCTTTTCTGACCTCTGTGTACCTCTGTGTCAGGGCAGCGCCCACCCGAGTTCCCTCAGAGCATCTGTGCTTGCTCCAGTCACCGCACAAATCCCACTGTTATTAAAATGGGCGACGGCGGGGGCAGATTGATCGGAGAGCAGACTCTGACCTCCCACCGCCTGGGTTCGTGCTCCACACACCGCAAGTAGCCGGAGGCCTCAGACAAGAAACTCAGCCGTGGGACGCCGGAGCGTCTCCATCCTGGGCCAAGCTGGGCTTTGACCACCCCTGAGAGGAATGACCCCTGACACATCAGCACAGCCCTGGCATGGGGGGCACAGTCAAGTCCAGCATGCAATTCTGAGTCTCCGTCCATGAGGAAGGGAGGCGTCGGACTGTCCCCTTCCTGCTGCTTCCTGAGGCCACTCCAGCCAGCAGCACCGCCACACAGCGCTCTGCAATCCACCTTCCACACTCAGACTGCACCATTTCACACAGAGCTCTTCATCCTCTGAGAACCAGTTGCCTACAGAACCCCAGGATCTGAGCCCCAGCCTCTGACCTGCAAGCGCACGTCTGCTTCAGACGTGGCAATGTTCTGCAGAGGCACAAAATCCTGGGGGCCTCCAGGTGGGGTCAACCGAGTTGTGGGGAGCTCCTTGGGTGGGCACCTGCTTCCAGGGAGTGGTCGAGGGCAAGGGACTTTGTGGGGACCTGTGTGTTCTTCCTTTTTTCTTCTTTCTCGGTTTTGTTTCTGAAAGAGCAGTTAAGAGGAGAAACACCTCCAAACTCGCAGTACTTAGCTGCCCAAGGGCATCTGCAGTTAACCCGTCCGTCTGATCCTGGGTCCCCAGGACAGCCTGTGAGAGTTAAACTGGGAGTCCAAATAACAAGTGGGGGTGAAGAGGAGGCATTTCTCATTCGGAGGCACTTCCAAAATCATAATCTTCCATGAATGGAGCTATGTAAGAATGAAAGGAAGGAGCTGACCTGCTGAGGGTGTTTAAAGTTCCTGCTGTAGTTGCTGCATGCTGGGTGTGTGGTTGTGTTTCTGTCTCGCTGCTGTGAGTGTGGGGTGGGGGGTGCATGTGCATGCCTTTTCTTCTGAGCAGCTGGGGGCAGGACGACAAGAATCGCCTCTTCTAACATCACAACACTGGCTTCCCCGTCAGCCTCCGACCCACACGAACCAGGCTCAAGACCCAGGAGTGTTGTTGGATTAGGGGGTGTTGTTGGACTAGGGTGCCAGGCTGAAACCCAGAGCCCAGATGATGCTGAGAGCTTGAGGACATTTCACTTGTTCACGTGCTTGCAAATATACAATGCAATGAACACAGATATGACGCCACCTGCAATTTTCAACAGCGAATTCAAACTCCAACCAGAAGCAACGTGAGTTGAAAGGAGAATCACGCTAGCACCCTTCCAAGGGTCTTCACAGCAGCCACCGTGCTGTCCAGTGACAGTCCACGTTGTGACCCAGCCCGAGGGGTGGGGGATCTCGGCCTCAGCAGAGATGGAGGGCGGCTCTAGCGGCGTTCACCAGCTTTCTCACTTATCACAGGCATCAAAATTAAGAGGATCTTTTCAAATGCTCAAGAGTCCGTACAAATTACACCCAGGGAAAGACAACAGAGATGAGAAACGTCCTCAGTACGACAGGCACCCCCAAGCTCATCCCCGAGCCTACTCCTCCACCTGTCCCTGGCGGGAAGCAGCTGGCCAGGGTCCCGGGTGTGGTGGGGGCGGAAAGGCCAGAAGGGAGGGACTGGTAGAGCCGTGAGGTGCAGAACAAAACCCCGAGAAACCAGCCAGGAACCAGAAAAGCCTCGTGTGCACAACAAAACCCGAGTAGGAATAATTTAGAGTGCCACGCTCTCTGTGCTGGGGCCACAGGGCCATGAGGCGAGGAAGCTCCGGGAGTGAGGCCTGGGGGGCCAGAAGGCCCAATCCTCCAAGGCATCAATCACCAGCTTCCACTGCCACGAGGAAGGGAAGGGGCGTCTCCCCTGCTCCAATATCTTTTTCAACAATATCTGGAGATTTTCGTCCCATTTGAGAACAAATCTGGGTAAGAAAAACTAAAAATAAAGAGAGATTTATGTTTATGTCATTTTGGCTAAAAAAAAAAAAAAACTTAAGAGAGGAAACATGAATAGATCAGTGGGTAATAACTAGGCAAGGAACCAAATAAGTAGGCTTTCATGCCATCACCACACATCGATAACACACATGAGACAAAATTAGACACCACAGTTGACACCAAATACCGGGAACCTTTCTTCGAGCAAAAGCTGTTAGTCTGTTTAATTGTCTTCCAGGAGAAAAGAGAGAAGCCTCATCATCTAGAGGAATTTTGAAACTAGGCTAAGTAAAACACTAAAAATATACTCTGGAAGAATGCAGTACTTAACCCTGGGGGCTGGACCCAATTACCCACCCTCCTTCTCCATCTGTAATGGCTCTCGCTTCGTGCCATCATTTCATGATGCTAACCTCTCTCCCTCCTGCAGCTCAAGGACACCCCATGCTTATGTTCCAAGTATCACAAATTGTGCTTAATGACACAAAATAGGAGAACCAGGAGGGTACTCTATTTAAAGGAGGATTCTTTTTCCGTCTATGCATTTTGTTAGCACCTGATGTGTCCTTTCAGGGTAATTCTATCTGGGGTGACAATAAAATGTTTGATGAGTAGATCTGCAGTTGGTCTACAATTAGACATTCAGGTCACATGGAATCCAAAAAACAGTAATACAAATTCCAATCTGTTTTTAAAGCTTTAACATTTCTGGGGCCAGGTACTGTGACTTACACCTGTAATCCGAGCCCTTTGGGAGGCCCGGGGCGGGCAAATGACTTGAGCTCAGGAGTTTGAGATCAGCCTGTGTAACATGGTGAAACCCCATCTCCATTAAAAATACAAACATTAGCCAGGTGTGGTGGTGGATGCCATAGTCCCAGCTACTTGGTGGGCTGACAGGAGGATGCTGGAGCCCAGTAGCTCGAGGCTGCAGATCTCTTCACTACGCTCCAGCCTGGGTGACAAAGTCAGACTCCGGCTCAAACAAACAAACAAATACAAAATTTAACATTTCCCTTAATTCCTGTCATATTACTGAATCTTGTCCACAGACTGTGGAACTTTTATGATATTTGATGGGTTTAAAAGACCCTCTCTATACTAATGTAACTAATGTAAGTAATAGAAAGACATTTTGGTAACATGTACAAATGTTCCACTACCTTAACACCACTTAGTTGCATATTATAAGACAACAATTTTATTAATGCTTTCTGATACAATGCAACTCAGAAGATGAAAATAGATCTAAAACATAGGTAATATATTTGGTGTTTAATGGTTTTTTAAAAAATTATTCTTAAACCACTTTCTAAGAATTTGCGTCTCTTACATTTGAGTAGAAGTCACTTTTCTTAAAATTCAATGAGAATCTACAGCCATTGTGGGAAAGAGGTGTTCTGAGGCCCGTGAGGCCTGCACCAGCCCTGCGGCATGCATGTGTTCTGGGAGCTCCACTCAAGAAATGTCTGGCTCTGCCTCCCCACCCCAGGCCTGTGCTTCCCACCAGCTGCTGGACACCGTCCTCCCAGAGTTCTGCCTGAACTCAGCAGGGTCACCCCAAACCTCACCCCATCAGCGGCTCTGGCTACTCCTCCAGGCCACCGCCTGGCCTTGTCACCCTCCCTCTCCCCAATGGGGTCCCACCCTCTTACTCCACTTTTCTCTTCTGTAGAGCACTGGCACTCTCCTGTGCGCCGCCAGCCGAGCTAGACCTGGACATTTCACCTGGAGGATCAGGCGAGGTGCTGCCCCATTTATTTCATCCACCTGCTTAGAACTTGCCATGTCCCTTCATGGACTTAGGCTGCAGAAGGCCTTTCCGAGCACGATGCCAGGGCCAGAAACAGTGCACACGAAACTTACAATTTTCTGCATCACAGCAAAAATCAAACAAACAAAAACAAAAAACAAAGTTAAAAGATAATTCTTTGGAGAAAATATTTATATGTATTACCAAAGAAAGGCTATTGTCTCTGTCCATTTCATACATTAATATCCTTAGATCAGATTGTAAAGCCATAAGAGAGATATGAACAGATAACCAGGCCATTGATTTTGGTTGGGGCCATATTAAAAATGTGCATGTACTGAAAAAAAGAGGTCTTTAGTTAAAAAAAAAATTAAGAAACAAAATAGTATCACATGATAGGAACTTTTCTTGGTCTTTGAAAGTATGAGTGTTGTATGCAAAAGGGAAGAAAAGCAAACAAAATACGTCGAGTCATGTTAAATACGTCATGTTAGCAGTTGGCTGGGCAGGGGGGCTCACGCCTGTAATCCCAGCACTTTGGGAGGCCGACACAGGAGGAAATCTTGAGTTCAGGAGGATTGCTTGAGTTCAGGTGTTTGAGATGAGCCTGGGCAACATAGTGACACCATGGGTCTCTACAGTTTTTTTTTTTTAATTAGCTGAGTGTGGTGGTACATGCCTGTGGTCCCAGTTACAGGGGAGGCTGAGGCAGGAGGATGGCTTGAGCCCAGGAGTTCGAGCTTACAGTGAACCGTGATTGTGTCACTGCACTCCAGCCTGGGTGACAGAGAAAGACCCTGTCTAGAAAGGAAAAAAAAAAAAAAGGTAACAGTTACCTCCAATTGTAGATTTTTTTTTATTATTGTCATGTTTTTTCTTTATGCATATTTGTGTGTTTTTAAAGTTTTGCAAGTAAAAAAGTCTAAAACCTGTCGGCTCACATTCAAGACCCTCCAAGTCCCAGAAGAAGAGCTCTGTCTCTCCAGGTGCTGCCTGCTCTTCTCCCACAAGAATCCCTTGCCCAAAGCTCTGCCCCGCACAGAGGTTTTCTCTCTTGGAAACTCCTGCCCACCTGTTCCACATACTGTAGACACATTCAAGAATTATAAAAGAATAGAAGGAGGAATAGTGAGAAAGAGCTGGGTCAAAGTACCTTCCAGAAGGTATCAGAAAAAGGTAAAAAAAAAAAAAAAAAAAAAAGGCTGAGCACGGTGGCTCATGCCTGTAATCCCAGCACTTTGGGAAGCCGAGGCAGGTGGATCACTTGAGGTCAGGAGCTCAAGACCAGCCTGGTCAACATGGTGAAATCCTGTCTCTACTAAAAATACAAAAAACTAGCCAGGCATGGTGGCACGCACCTGTAATCTCAGCTACTGGGGAGGCTGAGGCAGGAGAATCACTTGAACCCGGGAGTCAGAGGTTTCAGTGAGCCGAGACTGTGCCACTGCACTCCAGCCTGGGTGACATAGTGAGACCCTGTCTCAAAAAAAAAAAAAAAAAAAAAAGTGGGAGGGAGGCTGGGCACGGTGGCTCACCCTGTAATCCCAGCACTTTGGGAGGCCAAGACGGGAAGATCACCTGAGGTCAGGAATTCAAGAACAGCCTGGCCAGCATGGCAAAGACTCATCTCTACTAAAACCACAAAAATTAGCTGGTCATGTTGGTGCACACATCTGTATTCCCAGCTACTCGGGAGGCTGAGACAGAAGAATCTCTTGAACCCAGAGGTGGAGGTTGTAGTGAGCCGAGACATACCACTGCACTCCAGCCTGGGTGACAGAACAAGACTGTCTCAAATATAAAAGTATGAAGAATGAGGAAATTCCACAGGCATGGTGGCACACACCTGTGGTCCCAGCTACTCAGGGGGCTGAGGCGGGAGGCTCACTTGAGCCTGCCTGGTTGAGGCTGCAGTAAGCCATGTTCACACCGCTGCACTCCAGCCTGGGTGACATAGTGAGACCCTGTCTCAAAAAAAAAAAAAAGAATGAGGATAAAAAATACAGATGGGGGAAAAGGAGGCATCACTAAGAATCCAAACAGTAAATAGAAAGAAAAAGGGGTTGCATAAGAACCCGGAATATCCCAGGGGTGAAAACAGAAGCTCTCAAGTTAAAAGTAGTGTGAGTGTGACCTGGAGAGGGAAGGAGTCGCACGTATAAGTGCATGTTCACTGAAGGGAAGAACACGGGGCCTGCTGAAGCCGGACAGCCGGAGACTCGCGTTTCCACGTCTCCGTTCCTGTGCTGGCCCCAGCAGACAAGGCACTGTTTCACATCATGATCCCGCTGAGATCAAGGAGACCAGATATCAGAAAATGTTTTAGAAATACAGGTGAGAGGTAAATGCAAAATTAAATGTTTACTAAATCAGAGTCGTTTTGGAAAAAAATGTTGACGGCTGGTACACTCAACCTGCCCTTTGATATCTGTCTAAAGTATTTGTGTCGAACACGGGGAGAAAATCCTACTTAGCATTACCTTTGAAATTAAAGTTTCCAGAGCCTTACGATGAAATTTATGTCAAATTAATTTCTGGGACTCAGTGAAGCTTAAAATGAATTCATAATGAGGTACACTTAAGAGGTGTGCAGAGGGCCTTGGAGGGGCTGATCAAAGAGGTCCCCTTCCTGCCATTAACTCTAATTTCGTGATGATGACACATTTTATCCGAGCACAACACATAATCTAAGAGACGATATGCTTTCACAATGACTGTATATGCAGGATGTGTGACCAAATGGAAGTTGACTATTGCTACATTATTGTTAGCATTATTATTATTAGTTAATTGAGTAGCAACAATGTGCACAATCTTCTATGAGACATAATGAAAAGATGGCTCCTATGTTGGAGATTTATATCTTAATTTAGACATACTTATAATTCCAACATAACACATGCAGCCTGAGAAAATGATTTGCTTAAAAGTGCAAGATTTCCTAAAAATATATGGTTCCTAATGACGGCTCCCTGCTTCCAATCGAATGTCAACAAAGAGCAGTATTTAAGAGGCTGCACCTTCAGGTAAAAGATTTTCTATTCTTCATATTTAAATATTAAAACTCTTAAAAACATATCTTAAATAAGTTTAGTTTCTTCAGCAAAAAGAAATGTAGAGTGCTGTAAAGATCCTAAAAACGTGTGCCATTTCAGCCGGGCACTGTGGCTCATGCCTGTAATCCCAGCACTTTGGGAGGCCGAGGTGGGAGGATCACAAGGTCAGGAGATCAAGACCATCCTGGTTAACGCGGTGAAACCCCGTCTGTACTAAAAATACAAAAAATTAGCCAGGTGTGGTGGCGGGCACCTGCAGTCCCAGCTACTCAGGAGCCTGAGGCAGGAGAATTGCCTGAACCGGGGAGGCGGAGCTTGCAGTGAGCCAAGATCGCACCACTGCACTCCAGCCTGGGTGACAGAGTGAGACTCCGTCTCAAAAAAAAGTGTGCCATTTCTTAGTTCACTTTTCATGCAGTGGACGCCTTGATTTCATGTTTACATTTGGGCTGAAAAGCTAAAAGTAGAATATATTGTTTGACTTCTTCCAAATCACAGATTCTTAACGAGAAAAATAAGATTTATATTCTTAGGTAGTCTGCCTTCCTGAATAACACACATTCAACAAGAAACAGGCAGGTAATAGTAACAGCACTTGTGATCTAAGCATAGTCTCAGCATGTTTTTCCACCACCGTTTTGAGAAAATGCCAAATAAAGCCAATTTTACAGACCTGAGGACAGAGAAGGGCGGAATCATGGGACCTTCGCACTCTGAACAGGTCGTGCCATCCTGAACAGGGCAGGGCAGTGCCCCTGGGCTGCAAGGTGGGGTGCTCAGCAGAAATAAGCTCTACAAAGCAGGTTTTGTTGCCTAGCTACCTTAGATTGGACCAAAAGCACACACTGAACAAGAAACAGACAACATTCTCTCTGTGAAGAATGAGATACTTTTTCCTCCAACATCAACACAGTGTCACTGAGCAATTGATATTTTGTTATTCAAGTGGATAATGTGATGTTATTTATATAAATGTTAGAAATATGGATTTATATAAATGTTAGAAACATTCACTAGTATAAATAATAAAGACAATTCAATACTTCTCTGATCATACTGATAATTCACAAGTCAGCTGTAAATCTTGAAAGAAGCTGTATGTCATTTTTGTTGACTGCCAGGAAGCGCACGGTCCTGCCTGCCGCGGATGTTCACAGCGCCCGTGGGCTGCGTGTGTTCCTCTGTGAACAACACTTTTCCATCTCATCTTTCCCACCTCTGCTTCCCCTTGTGCTGATATTTCCATTTATTCTTTCAATGTCTTGTGCTCTGACCGACAACCTCGAATGCGTCTTTGGAACATGTCATAATATAAGCCTATATACAATGAGCTAAGTAAAACTTTTTCTTGAGTCAGAGTCTTACCCCGTCACCCAGGCTAGAGTGCAGTGACACAATCTCGGCTCACTGCAGCCTCGACCTCCTGGGTCAAGCAATCCTCCCACCTCAGCCTCCTGAGTAGCTGGGATTACAGGCCTGTGCCACCACGCCCTGCTAAATTATTTTGTATTTACTTTTTAGTAGAGACGAGGTTTCTCCATGTTGGTCAGACTGGCCTCGAACTCCCAACATCAGGTGATCTGCCCACCTCTGCCTCCCAAAGTGCTGGGATTATAGGCTTGAGCTGCCGCACCCAGCCCTAAATCAATTTTAGGTGCTCACTGTGACATCTTTACCATGGATATGTGCTGCATTGCTACATTTTTTATTAGCTGGAGGAGCCTGATCTTTGTTTCCATCCCTCAAACTATACAAAATCTCAATTAATAACGTTTTCAGTTAGGTATCTATAAAACATAGTGTCAACTCACTGCATTCACCGCTCAATTAATGCACTGGCATTGCTTTCCAGAGCAGCTTGTCCATGGGGTAGACACCCTCATGTCCGAGAATTCTAGAACATTCACACACATCACCAAGAGGCCGAGCCAAGTATCATTTTAAAGTCTTCCTAGATTTTGAAAAATGATGGTTCCTTTTACATGTTTGCAAATTAGAACATCATTATTTCTAGAAACCAAAGCATGACGTTGGAAAACAAGCCACAGCTCAATGAAATACACACCATGAAATCAGCAAATCAGGGCATAAAATATTTCCAGGCCACCAGCCAAAATGGAGAGCACTACCTGGGGAGCACTGCCTGACCCCCACCCCAGGCCACAGCCCCAGACCCTCCAGCTCCTATCCTGGGGCCTCCAGATCCACCCCAGGCCTCCACTTCCAGCCCCAGGCCCTCCACTACCAGCCCCAGGCCCTCCAGCTGCAGCCCCAGGCCTCCAGTTCCCACCCCAGGCCTCCAGCTCCAGCCCCAGGCCCTCCAGTTCCCACCCCAGGACCTCCAGCTCCAGCTCCAGGCCTCCAGCTCCTATCCCAGGGCCTCCAGCTCCCACCCCAGGCCCTCCAGCTCCCATCCCAGGACCTCCAGTTCCCACTCCAAGCCTCCAGCTCTGGCCCCAGGCCTCCAACTCTCACACCAGGCCTTCCTTTTCCCACCCCAGGCTGCAGCCCCAGGCCATCCAGCTCCTGCTCCAGGCCTCCTTCTCCTACCTCAGGGTCTCCAGCTCCCACCCCAGGCCTCCAGCCCCTGCCCCAGGCCGTCTTAGTGCCCAGCTGGTCCTTGGAACTGTTGTGAAGAGCAGCTTCATTTGTAACCGCTATTTCACTGCTGAAACGAAGATGGATATTTGCTCAAAAACACGTTTATAACAAAAATCAGTAAAAATATGTTTTCAAAACAACCCTGCAATCATAATAGCGGACAGCCACACAGCCAAAAAAAAGTCTTCCAACACACACAAATCTTCAAAGTTTGGGGTTTTTCAACCAGTGACGGACACAGCTATTGCTGCCCTCTGTCCAAAGTCATTTCCACCCGCCGCACGTGAAGGGTGAGAGCGCAGGGCTGTACAGGAGAGGCTCTCCTGTTCCGAGGCCCTGCACCTACTCCCACGGCTGCCTTTGCCCTCCCAAGAACCAGGCCCACCGCCCTCCCAGCAGAGCGGCGACCAGAGTGGCTCAGAGCAAGACACAGCTCGGAGGGAAGCCCAGCCACGCACAGAGCCCGTGGGACTCTATGAGGGCTCCTGTGGTTTCTGAAATTCTTTCACTGAAGATTCCAAAATCACGGCTCAGGGAACTATGCATTAAAATTCAAAAATCTCCATGGACTTGGCTCCTGAGCCACCAGATTTACCAGTAACATCTCAGCACAAAACAGACAAGGATTTGATAACGTGGAAGAAGGAAAAGAAGATGGGATTTATCCTGGCCGAGAGCAGTTGCCCGGGGCCAAGGGCACAGTGCATGTGGGGACCAGGCCAGGCCTCAAGGCAGCCCCACTGTTCCACACCCCTCTCATCCGACTCTCCACATCCCCTGCCAAGCACTTCCTTCCACTCTGGGGCCACGGAAATGCATGTCTGTGCACATGTGGCTGCGCCAGGAGCTTCCCTTCTGCACCGTCCGTGATGCCTGCCTCACCTGCCCGGCAGCCACAGCTGTTCCTGGGTCTTCCAGGGCCCACACGTGTGCAAACTCCACCTTTCCCTGCACGAGGAGTCTGGAACTGAATCTAAACTGAGGGTTCCGTCATGGGCCGGTGCACGACTGCAAAGCGTGCACTCAGCCCTCCCTCCCGGGAGCAGGGGTCAAGGAGGCTCTGACCCAGCCGAGGGCACCCGAGAAACACTCCCGCGGGCTGCTCCAGCTTCTGCTGGCACCGTGGGCTGTGAGCTGGGCTGTGTGCCCAGCGAGCACTCTGGGGTCAGGTGTCTCTGCTCCAGGGTTCCGCTCAGCCCAAGGCTCTTCCTCAGTGCTCCTCCCCACAGTCTCCTCTCCACCCTTGACCTTCACCGTGGCTGGGCAACCCCCACTCCCACCCCTGCTCACAGAGACCCCCGTCAGGAAAGCTTTCAGTGCCTAATTTCGTGTTGGCGTCTTCTTCCCAGATGACCCAAAAACCACAGATGGGGGAAAAATTCATCTTCATTTTCACCGACCTCAAACTGAGACTTCGAATGTCCTCGATGACAAAAGCAGGCAACGTACCGCAGTGGTGTTACAGGACCTGCGCCCTCAGCAGAAGGAAGTCACAGATGTCTCCCTCACACCTGAGATGTCTGTGCCACGGCTTCCAGTTTGGTGGCCACAAGACTCACGGCTGGGTGTGGTCACAGAATGCATCCATTAAAAGCACATGCGTTGTTCTGTCAACTTTTGAAATTATCATACTAATTGTATTTCAATCTGATTCCTTGGTAGTTCCGTGTATTTTATTTTGTGCGTTTTTAAATTCTTCTGGGAGGGGTGGATAAGCCTCGCCAGACTCCCAAAGATTTCCCCACCTGTGAAGGTCGGGAACCTGACATCCCGCCAGCCACGTTCACATCCCAGCTCCACAAAGAGCCGGCCCGAGGGTAAAACTTTAAAACAGCCTCCACCAGAGAATAATGGCAAGAAGTCAGAAAGGTTTATTCTCTTTATTCTTCTGGAGCTGGGCCCCAAGGATCACGGCAAATGCCAGCCCTGTGCTGCCTGCGCCAGGCTCATTCTTCTCCAGCTGGGAGGGGTGCAGGCCCCCCTCCTGCTGGTCCCTGGACATCCCCGCCAGGTGTGGCTTGCAGGAGCCAGCCGCTGTGGAGCTCAGGCCTCCACTCCGTGTAAGCCGGCCAGCTCGCCAAAGGACATCATTTTTCAATTCACAGAAAGCCGCTGTTTTCCTGCTTCATGTTTCCCCAAACTCCATGGCGGGAGGAAAGCCGAGCTCCAGTAAGAGCAGCCGCCTTGGAAGCACCATCGCTGCTCATTTTCCACCTGGCTTCCCTGTTCTGGGGCTGCAGGCTGCTGCTGCGTCCTCCCTCGCATTTGACCAGTGATGCTCACAGGCGTCCAGTCCCCTTGCCAGGGCCACCCCTCACTGGCACGGGCCCCTGGTGGAGGGCACAGACTCCAAAAGCCATTCCAAGCCAAACCCCAGCGTGGTCCAGGCTCCTGCAGATGCGGCACGCACACAACTGCGCGTGCCTCCTCCCTGCACGAGTGGCCCAGCCGCCTGTGGTTCCTTTGCGTGAGGTCGGTGCAGTCTGCGCCCTCCCCGCGGCTTCCCGTCTGTGCCAAGCTCCCCGCTGCGCCTCTGCAGGTCTCTCTGCGCGTCAGTGCAGCAGCTCCAGGTAACCACCTGCATCCGTTCTGTGTTCCGTTTGCTCCTGACAGCCTCGTTTTGGAACCGTTTCTTGAGTGTTATCACCGCATGGCAGCGAGCAGGCAATTACCAACCCAGGTGACCTCACAGCTTCGCATCCGCATTTCCCCTCATTCCTCGAAAATTTCTAAACTGATATGTGCAGAATATTAGTGATCTCTGCAGACTCGCTGCCAAAACCCAGCACATTCTGTTTAAGAGTGCAAGCACAGAACCACAACGTGCAAAATCGGTTTGTTCCAAGGCTCTGTGTTGAAAATGAGTCGTTATTCATTACACATCTATTCTGACTGTACGAAAACAAGAGGCAGGACTTGGCAGGGAGAGGCTGGCTTCAGATGAGCTGCGTGAGAGCAGCGTCCTCACAGCACTGTGTGGACCTTGGTGTTCCCACGCACATCAGAGCTCAAGGTGCACCTTGAGGACAAAACGGTGTGGCCTCGAGGGAGGACATGAAGAGTGTGTGGAAGATGCAGTGACCTTCCAGTGACCTTCAGGCCCTCTCAAGGCCATTGCAGAATAATCTCCCTTGGCTTTGCCACAGGCTCAGAGCCATGCACCCGAGACCGCAGAATCTCTGAGCTTGAATGGACAGCTCAGGTGTGGCACCCAGACCATCCAGCCATGCGGTCTTCAAGGCCACCCCACCTGTCTCAGCCTCCACATGGCCGTAGGGATCAGCTGTTGCGAGGCAGTGGGGCTGGGCTCCGTGGCGCCAGCCTCCTGGGCAGCCACTCTTGGCCTGTGTGCCTTGTGGCCAGCAGGGCTCAGTGAGACGTCCTCGGCAAGCCTGCGACCATCCGCTCTGGAGGAATTCCAGGGCAAATGCAAATCCTCCACGTCTCTGAGTCTCTGTTTCCTCGTTTGCCAAGTGGGATGATATTCCTGGCCTTACAGGGATGCCAGATTCTTCAGAGGGATGGTGCATGGAAGCATTAGGTGGGCGCCAAGCACTCGGCACGGCGGAGCCATGGAGCTACAGGGCTGGCCGAGCCCTTTCCTTTCCCAATGTGTGTGTGGTGCTCTTCTCTACCTCTTCTGTATCACCAAGATGCAAATCCTGGCTCCTCACTCTCACCCACATGACGGGGGGTGGGGCGGGGACACATGCACAGGGGGCTCAGCGTCCACCCTGTCCTGGTCCAGCCATGGCCGCAGCATGCCCCGGTACCCTGCAGCAGCACGGCCCCTCAGACCCTAACCCCCACTCAGCAGGTAGCACCACTGCAGCCCCACACCTGTCCTGAGCCTCAGAGGCAGCCAGGGTGAGGCCACCTGAGCCACAGAGCATGTCTCCAAGGTGACTTGAGTAATCGTCACCACCTGGTCTATGGAGCATCTATGAGCCAAACACACTATTAAAATTCTACATCTCATCAAACTCAACAGAATAGGAATTACTATCTTCATTATCTAGATAAGGGAACAAAGGCTTGAAGAGCCGCAGTGACTGGCCCCAAATCATAAAAGTGCTAGGTCGGTGGGAAAGTCAACACTTGAACCCAGGTCCACTTGAACTCAAACTCTTGGCCTTTCCTTCTGCCATTTGCTGTGCAAGCTCGGTCTGTAGGAGATGAATCAGAGCAGACGGATTCCAGGCAGGCTGGCCAGTCGGCAGAGCATGGGGCGAAAGTATGGGGTCATTCTGGACAGATGACGGATACATGACAGATGACAGATCAATAGACACATTGCAGATAGATGACTGATGGATGGATGGATAGATGACAAATGGATGGATAGATGATAGATGGAGAGATGATAGACAGACAGACAGAGATAGATACATAGATAGATAGATAGATGATAGATAGATAGATAGATAGATAGATAGATGATAGATAGATAGATAGATAGATAGATAGATAGATGATAGATAGATAGATAGATAGATAGATAGATAGATAGATAGATAGATAGACAGATAGATGATAGGTAGCTAGATGGTAGATAAATAGTTTATAGACAATGGATTGATAGGTAGATGATAGCTAGACAGGAAGATAATAGACAGGTAGATAGATGATGGATGGATAGATACTTGATAGTTAATAAATAGTCGATAGATGATAAATCAATGGATAGATGATAGATAGACATCATTTTCACTTTTATTAATCTTAGTTTGTTTTCATCTTAAACATTCACATGTACATCATTCACCAGCCTTCTGGTATACAGCCCAAGGCTTCTCTGTAAAGTGGGTAATAGTAATGCCACCATTTGCACAAACCACAGTCAAAATGCATTTCTTATGATTCTCATTTTTGGTTTCTCTTAAAGTGGACAAAGATTTTTAAAACACTTTCAAAGAGACAAGACAGCAGAGTCCATTTATACTTGCATCATTTTTCAAACCTTTCACTGCTGCCTTTACAAACCTGATGGAACAGTAAGTATTATTTTTTTAGTCTTTTCTAAACTTTCAACTAAGTTTTCATAGAAATAAAAATGTCCCTATTCCCTTACTCATGTTTCATCAGTATGGATGCTATTTAATTAAATTATGGAGTTATAGAACCATACAAGATAGGAAGCACCTGCCCCCAGTCCTGTGAGTGCAGGAGGGCAAGACAGGGCAGGGGGCTGGCAGCTGCCGGTGGCAGGCAGCCGTGGCAGGCTGAGAGTGAGGGTGGACCCTGTGGCTCCCCAGCCGTCCCCCAGCGCCTCCATGTTGACACATACCTCTTTACAGTCCTTGGCTCGCCGGCCCCCAACCCACCGTGAGTTAAAACCAGCAGGGTGGTTGGTGGTCAGAGGTCTGGGGGCACACAGGACAGAAGTGTACGAGACGTCCGGCTCCAGAGAAGAGGCCGGTCCTCTGCAGCTGGCATGCACCCAGGGGAACCTGCACAGTCATCTCGAAAACACCCCCTCATCTTCATCGTCTCCACTTCAGGAAAGAAGAAAACTTGCAGTGTATCTCAGGAAACCCTCATCAGCAATGTACAACACAGTATTTCTTTTCATCTTTTTTTTTTTTTTTGAGACAGCATCTCACTCTGTCTCCCAGGCTGGAGTGTAGCAGCACCATCTCGGCTCACTGCAGCCTGGACCTCCCAGGGCTCAGGGCTCAGGTGATCCTCCCACGTCAACCTCCAGAGTAGCTGGGACCACAGGCATGCACCACCACACCTGGCTAATTTTGGGGCTTGGTGTTTTTTGTTTGTTTTGGTTTTGGTTTTGGTAGAGGTTTTTCGCGATGATGCCAGGCTGATCTCAAACTCCTGGGCTCGAGCAATCCCTCTTAATATGTCTTTAAAGATTCTTTTTAATTTTAAGATTTGCCCTTAAGGAAGCAGGATTTAATTCACTGGAAAATGTAACCTCAGTGGAGTATCTATCATGATCCCCAACAGTTCGGGCTTCTATGAACAAGTGTACAGTGTTTCTTGGTTTGTCCTAGACATAGGCAGGTGTATCAACACCATGTGAAGTACAGGAAAATTAAGTAATTTGTCCAAGATTGAGTCAAGGAGCATCAAGGTCTGCTCACTTCAAATCAAGCTCCTCATTCACTGCAACTCCATGTGAGTGAAAATAAAGATGGGAATAAGATTCAAATCCAATCTCAAAATATGGCCTTTTGTACGTCTTCCGGGATAAGGCAGTCACCCCCTTCTAGACCTGTTAATCAATGACACTGTCATTACAAACTTTAAAACTGCTTCCAAATCCCAAAGAAACCATTGTTTGTTGACCTGATTAGGATTAACTTCATGCAACCAGCAATTGTACAAAGTAGAGGCATCATCTGAACCCCGCCAAGGAATGGGCGTTTTCTCTCTAACACAATAGCTTGACGCTTGCATTGTAGGTGATGAGAGCAAAACGGAGCTAGAACTGAGCCACGCATCCCTCTTTCATCTTATCATGCGTGACAGAGCAATGACTCCTCCGCTGTGCTCCAACCAGTCACCTCCAACCAGTCACCTAAACAAAACCCTTTAAATCTCAAAAGCGCTCACCGGGAAGAAGTAAAATCCCGTCGCCCCAGGATGGTGGAGGAGTTGACAGGAGCTAGGAAGGGGTGTTACATTCCTGCACCATCCCTCCAACCCCCCCCAGTTAGCCTTCCTCCCAGCGAGAGGATTCCAGGTGCATTCACCTGGCCAGATGTCTATCAAGTCATTTCTAAACTAAGGTTCATTTATTAGACTGTAACCTCAATCCAGAGAAGAGAGAGCTTGAACCTGTGTTTTCTAAAGCCATGTACACGATGCCATACGGTCTAAACTATGCCTGCTCAAAAAAAACTGTTGCTGATTTGAGCGGTGACTCTGATGCCCACAACAAAAATGCATTTCCAAAATAACACATCATGGAGTTACCGTCTGGTTTCTGCCTCACAGGAATAAGGGATACCCAGGAAACCAGGCCAAATGTAGACAAAGGAATTCTTGAGTCGATTTAGTTTAATTATGAGAGTTGAAACCTACTATGGATTCTGCCTGGTTAATAAATGATCCTGGTTAATGAATGATGCTGGTTAAATTGTAGCTCTTTCACCAACCGCTTTCTTTATTGCAAACTTCTCAAAAAATGGGCTAAGTGGAGTTAATAGAGAACACGTGTATGAACTGAAGTCATAAAAAGGGTCACTCACACACACGGGCAAACACACACGTGTGCATACACACTCATGCGCACACCCACACATGCACACACACGTGCACACTCACACACAGAATGCACACATTCACACATATACTCACACGCACGCACGAGCATGCACATATACACACACGCACACACACACACACGTGCACACACACACAAATGGGAAAGCGGAGGGTCATCAGTTAGGGTGAGTGGATTCAAAAAGTTTTTTTCTGCAGAAAAATGTAAATTTAACCACTCACTCGTTCATGGATGTTAAAGGTTCTCAGCACTTCATGGATGTTAAAGGTTCTCAGCACATCAGACACTCCGTGATGATTCTGTTGACTCTCAGCTCTGCATCCTCAGCCTTGACCTCACCCCACTCATCTCTTGCCTGAGGAACAGCCCTCAACGCCTTCAGGCTCCACATCCCAAGAATCCCATGTCTTGTCCACTCCCCATCACACCACAGCCCCCAAGCAGCCACAGAGATCTGTCTGTCCCCTGAGGCCGTGCCCATCCGTCACCCCTCCCTGTCTGATGGAGGAGTCCCTGCTCCCTGCGTCCTCAGCACAGAAACATGTGTGAGCGCTTCCGTCTTAAAACAACTGGAAACCACAAAGTGGGGGAGTCTGACTCAGAATCTTTCTGCCCCCTCGTGTCCCTTAACCACGAGCCTCCAACCCTAGAGCCCTCCCAGTCCTATTCCTCCACCCACAGTTCTCGGGACTTGTCTCCCGGGAAGTCTCGCCATCCTCATCTTCCCAACCTCCCAGAGCAGATGCTGAGGGTCTCACTGTCTCTCCACTCACTCTCAAGCCAGAAACCCCTTGAATTTAAGCCTCAGCCCAGTTCTCTCCTTGCTGCTTCCTTCAGTGATGCCATTCATTCCAGCAGTGTCAGTACCACCCGGTGGCTGACCACGTTCACATCCATCTTCACAGCAGGCTCCAACACCTCCACCGGGTGCAGGAATCGTAAGGCATCCCTAGCAGACATCATCGTCACGCGTTGCCTGTAAATCTCTTGGAAGGAGTTGCCCAAGCTAAATATTTGAAGACATTCAGGTAATTCCCTGTCCCTAATGCCTCTCCCCAAATCATCTGATGATGGCGCCCTGCCAGTTCTGACTCCCCCTAATTTTCCTCTCCCTCCATCACCCGCAGCTCCTGCCACCTCCCATTACGTCATCAGGAATCCTCTGACTCAACGCCATGTACCACGTCAATCTAGCCTGTTCATAGACACAAAAAGTCAGTCACATGTCTGACCGGACCACTCCTTCACACTCTTTGCTGCCCTCGGGTTGAGCTCCAAGCCCTTCCACGTGGTGCAGACTTGGCATTGTGACCTCCCAGGCTCGTCTGGGCCACCCCCTGCCTGGAACTTGGCGTCTCATCTAAAACCAAACCACGGCGGCCACCTGTGGTCTGTGGGCGCCCCCTTTCACTTCCAGCCTCCCCCCTTAGCCCGTGCCTTTTGTGGTCTTCAGGGCTCATCCAGGAGAGCGTCTTTGGCAGGAAACGCCATCCGGCCTCCCTTTCCATCCCAGCGGCGCTGAGAACTCCACACCTGTCGCTGTCTTGCCAGTGACACGAAGCTGCGGTTACAGACATTTGCACCCACCTGCCTCTAGACTTTGAAGTCTTTAGGGATAAGAACCATGTTTTCTTTGTCATTCTTGCCCACGGCTGCATGCCTGACCCATGTGAGCTGTTGATGAATGCTTCCGGAATAAACATCCCCAGCCTTGACGTCACCCCACTCATCTCTTGCCTGAGGAATAAACAGATGAGGAAAGAATGAATGAATGAATGGGCCGGTAGAATTACAGGATGTGTAAAGGTGGTTACCTCCAGCCACTTTTTTTGACTGGCAAAAGATCTTCACAAGATTCCATGTTCTGTGGGTTTCTCATTCATTCACCGTTGGGTCACTTTAGGGAAGGGGTTTCTGCACAGCAGAGTCACCCGTCAGCACAGCGAAGGTGCTTGATGAATGGCAAGTAGTGAAGGACCCCACC
>NW_012114433.1:1013755-1016174 GCF_000951035.1 Colobus angolensis palliatus
GGAGAGAAACAGAAACACATGTTTAAAAGAAAAAAACAATATTAACCTTCCAGCTGTCAAGAGGAGCCTGTATATGTATTTTTCAGTGGACAATAGCTAGCATGTATCAAATTACTGTAGTATTTAGATTCCATAAGATAGATTTTAAAGGTATTGTAGAAGTTTAACTTTAAAAGATCAATATGTGTCTTAATATAATGGGAATTATATCTTTGCAACTATTTAAACATGGTGGAAAAAGCTTAGATGTCAATTTAGAAATGTGTAAAGTTTCAGGATGTTAAAACGTGGACAAAGTAACTTCACAATGTTCTTGAGGAGCACCCAAGAAAAACAGTCCAAGGACTGACCACCCCATGTAGCCACAAGCCATGGTTGTCCACCTGCCCACTCTAGGCCGCTCTCTGGGTACCCGGACATTGAAACACGAGCAGGCACTCCCTGCCCTGCAGGAACGTGGGGCCTAGCAAAGGGCGGCAGAAAAGTCAACAATTAACCCGTAAACACGGCATTCAGTCAGGTCTCTCCGGGAACAGAATGCAGATCTCAGAGTCACAGGGGAAAGACACCGTGGAGATGGTGTCTTCAGTTCTGTGTCGTAAAGTGAGTCCATCGTCCCTAGACGGAGGATGCGATTTCCACCAGAGAGTAGCTCACACCCAGGGCCCAAGAGGAGCAGCCACAGAGCATGCCAGGGCTTCCGGACTGGGGCAGAGTGGAGGCCAAAGGCAGAAAGAAAGGGGTCAGAGAGGCCTTGGGGTACGGGCCTCGGATGCCACCGAGAAGGTTAGGCACCTGCTCCTAAGGGATGGCGGCCTAATGTGGGCAGGGGCAAGGGTGAGGGAAGCATGAGTAGTCAACGATCCGGGGCAGGGGGTGGATGAAACGGTCACTTACCATCCTCCCTGTGGCCGCCCTTCAGAATCCTCACATGGATGAACTCTTGCAACCTTCACCGTGGTCCTATAAGGTAAGAACAACTATCTATGAACCACTTCTGACAGATGGCCGGTCGCGGCACTAACCCAAAGCTGCACAGCTGGTAAGAGCCGGTGCCGTGACAGTCACAGCTGCCACACTCAGGTGTGCAGCTCCCCCGCTCCCTGCCCCTGGGCAGCCTTAGTCTAGTGCCACAGGTGTCTGTTGTCCAAACGTCATGCCTGCCTGGGGACAGGGCCTGTAAAACATATCTGGACAAAGATGAGAGCCAAACCAAATATCTGCGAGCCAGCATTTTGGCCTCACCCACCGTCAGAGCTCAGGGCCCAAAGGGTCACTTACGGGAAAAGCGTTGGGTGGGCGACGAGGCAAAGCCAGGGATCGGGTAATCCGGATCCTAATACAGCATCCTAGTGGATGGAAGTGCAACTCACCGAGCCGGGGTATTAGGCTAAGGACTGAGCTTCTAGAACAAAGAGGTCCCCACACGGAGGAGCTCCCAGAGGCTAGCGATTCACGCCATCCACAAGTGACAGGTGAGACTGCAGGCGGCCCGGCCCGCCGTCCCGGGACCCGAGCAGACCCTGGGCCTCTCCACCTTGTGCTATGGTCCCAGGTCCTGCCCCTGATCTTCGTGGTTGAAGCTGTTGCAGGTGCCTCCTTCCCACCCTGGGTGGGGCGTGGAATCCGGGGCCCTGGATGCCATTTGCTCTGGGGAGGGAGAATTTTCATGTGGCCTTTTCATGCCCCTCACGGGTGGAAACGGATCCCCACAGCTGCACCTGAGCCACAGCGGGGGACCTGGCTCCTGGCTCGATGCTCACGTTCTGAGGCAGAACAGGAACCCACAGGACACTGGCCACGGCCCAGGAAAGCCGGGAGGAGGAGCAGGTTTCCTGGAACTGGAAGCAGCTGGTGAGGAAGATGCTGGAGACGCCCTGAGACGGCGGCTGAGACACCGAGCTGAGGCTGAGGGGACGGGCTGGGACCGCCTGGGCCATCACCACAGGGTTAGCAGAGACACAAGTGAGCGTGAGGCCGCCGGGTCGCACCTGGCCCCGCACACAGTGAGAAAGGAAGGCCCGCGCGCTGAGTCCCAGGAGGGCGCGGCCTCCCCGGTGCTGCCGAGGCTCGTTTCTTTCCACGTGTCCCTGGCTCTGTGCTGTATCGTGCCTTGCAGTGTGCAGGGAATTGCTTGAGAAATCATTTACGTGAAATTCCAGCCGGTAGGAAAACGTATGGTCAGGCGTGGAGGAGCGCACGGCACTTTCAGTTACTCGTGCGCCCCGGAGGGTTGTCTGGACTCCAGGCCTCACGGGGCTCTCAGGGCACCTGCCAGACCGTCACAGCTGCTGGCTACGGAAACGCCGGGGGCAAAGTCAGCCTCGCCGCAGCCAGCCCAGCCCGGCCGGTTTCCACCAGCCGCGGAGCCAACCCCGAGGCCACTGCGGAAAGCAGCCTGGCCGCCCTGGGGAAGCCG
>NW_012114433.1:1019989-1020391 GCF_000951035.1 Colobus angolensis palliatus
CAACTCTGAGGGTCTGCAGACACGAAAGGGCAGAGGGCAGCTTTCATCCAGGCCATCTCCAAAAGCAAAAACGAGATCTCACTAACACAACGAAAGCAACACCCTGAGAGCATTTAGCTTCACTGAAACCCGAAATTGCCAGGCGCCCTGGCTCACATCTGTAATCCCAGCCCTTTGGTAGCCTGAGGCAGGCGGATCACTTGAGGTCAGAAGTTCGAGACCTGACTGGCCAACATGGTGAAACCCCTTCTCTACTAAAAATACAAAACTGTGTCAGGCGTGATGGTTCGTGCCTGTAGTCCCAGCTACTCAGGAGGCTGAGATAAGAGAATCACTGGAACCTGGAGGCAGAGGTAACAGTGAGCTGAGATTGTGCCACTGCACTACAGCCTGGACAAAAGA
>NW_012114433.1:1020441-1020845 GCF_000951035.1 Colobus angolensis palliatus
GTCCAGAGCCCGTCAATCCGCGACACAGACATGGAGGAGCAGCTTCCCAGGCCTGGAAGTGGGGATGGGAGTGAGTGACTGCTGAGGGATGCGGGTGCCGTGTGGGGCAATGAGAAGGTTCTGGAATTCGATGGTGGTGATGGTTGCTCCACGCTGCAGCGGGGGCAGGTGAGGGAAAGGAGGTGGGAATGGGAGCTCGGCCAGCTCTCGCCCTCTCTCGTGTTTTTCTATGGTCCTTCAGGAATGGGAGCACGGGCAGGGTGAGGGCGGGGCTCTGGCCGTCAAAGGTGGGAGCAGGGTGCAGACACCCAACTCTGAGGGTCTGCAGACACGAAAGGGCAGAGGGCAGCTTTCATCCAGGCCATCTCCAAAAGCAAAAACGAGATCTCACTAACACAACGAAA
>NW_012114433.1:1021515-1025104 GCF_000951035.1 Colobus angolensis palliatus
AAGGAAGGAAGGAAGGAAGGAAGGAAGAGGAAAAAGATTTCTGGCTGTCAAACACACAAAAGGTGTTTCTGCCATAAGAATATGTTAAAAGCTTCACATGCTCTTCTTCATACCCCTGTAGGAGTAAAACTATCCAAAAACACAGAAGTGACATCAAGATATGCCACCTTATTTATTGCGCCTGTCTGCAGAGGCCTGGGGTGACTCAAATCCGCCACTGCTATGTGATCTGGGACGCTTCGGGATGTGGGCACTGTGGGGAACCAGCTTGGTGCCCATCTTGGAGGTGTCATTCTGAGAACCTGGAAGCAGCTCCTGCCCGAGTCACACTGAAGAGCCACAGCTTTGTTAGGCATTGCCACATTTTCCAGTGAGTTCCGTGCTCAGGTGTGAAGCCGGGTGAGCAGGGGCTCTGAGGCCACTGGTTCCCAAGACAGGCAGAGCCTGCGCAGCAAATGCTCAGAGCCTGTCGGCTCCTGGGGGGGACAAGTTGGCCCTGGAAACCAGCCCTGCGCCACACTGAGCCCTGAACTTGTCCTCCATGTCACAGTTCTTGCTACTGTGTGTTTCCGCTGGAGTTCCCCGTGGCTTCTTGCTGCGGTGATCATGTTCTTAATAAAGGCAGGGGTTGAAAATGACACCAGAGCTGGGCAAATTTAGTCCAGCAGAAGGTGCTCACTTTTGCTACTGGTTAAGTCGTAGAAAGTAAGAGGGCAAAACACAGATAATTCATCTCCGAAGATGCCTCTAAGAAAATCCATGCTTTGTTTAGAGTGTTCCTGCTTTGTAGAGCACAGGATGAGCCTGTCATGATTACCAGAAGGCAGAGATGTAGGCCATGGAAGCACCTGTGAATCCGATGAGGGATGCAGCTGGAGGGAGTCGGGTGTGGTCTGTCCACCCCTTATTAAGTGAGCAGCCACAGAAGATGCATGTTCATCGCCCAGGCTTCCGTACACCCTCGTGTGGAATAACAGCTCTATTGCTCCGCTCTGCATGTTGGTGACGCCCCAGAATTCCAATGTGACGGCCTGGTACATGAAGTGACAGTGTGCAGGGTGGGGGCTTTGGGGAATGGTTCAATCATGAGGGCTGCACCATCGTGAATGGGATTTGTGCCCTTATACAAGAGGCTGGAGCATGTTCCTGTGCCCCCTTTGGCCACGAGGACACCTTGAGAGCCCACTCACGAGGAACAGTCCAGGCCTTGAATCCGCTGGCACCTGCAGAACTGTGAGCAATACAATTCTGTTGTTTCTAAATTACTCAGTCTCCAGAACAGGCTAAGGCCTCTGTCTGTGTTCCCAGGGAAGGCTCCACAGGGCCTTCACTGCTCAGGATGCTCCGAGCAAAAGGTTCCGTGATCCAGCGTGCGTGACGCGCACCCACTACGCGACTTCCAGAGATCACCGTGGCGTTCGTAAACTAAGAGCCCCGCGGATCAGCAGCAGTGAGTCTCTTTAGCCATATTAAACGTTCCCTAAACCTACATGCTTATTGGCCGTTCGTAAATCTTTGGAGGAACGTCTATGTAAATCCTTTGCCCGCATGTAAAGTTGGCTCATTTGGTTGCTATGACTGAGTTGTGAGAGTCCTTTACCTACTCTGAATTTGGGTCCCTATGATTTGCAAATACTCTTTCCATTCTTGGCGTTGTCTTTTCACTTTCTTGATGGTATCGTTTCAGCACAAAATCTTTCATTTTGATGAAGTCTAATTTATCTATTTTTTTCCTTTTGTTGCTTGTGTTTTCCATGCCCTGTCTAAGAAACCATTGACTAACTCAAGGTCATAACTCGTATTTGCTCCTGTGTTTTCTTCTAAGAGTTTCAGAGTTTTGGTCTCACACTTCGGTCTGTGACCCATGGTGAGTTAGCGTGTGTGTGTGTGTCTGTGTGAGGTAGGAGTCTGAGTTCATTCTCTTTATGTGGATATTCAGTTGTCCCAGCAGAATTTGCAGAAATTGACCATTGAATTTTCTTGGCATTCTTGTGAAAACTCAATTGACCATATATACAAGGGTTTATTGGGGGCTCTAAATTTTACCCCATTAGTCCAAGAATTCCCTACGCCAGAGCCGTGCTGCCACGAGGACTGTGCTTCCTAGAACATTTTGAAATCAGGAAGAGCAGCCCTTCAGTTTTGTTCTTCTTCTTAAGCTGATTTCGGCTCCTCTGAGTCTCTTTCTTTTCCATATGAGTCGGAGCATTGACATGTGAACGTCTCTAAAGAAGCACAGGGGTTTCGATTTCCTGGAATTCTTGGTCTTCTCTAACATGGCACCAGTTATCGGCAGGCAGGTGCTGAGAGCGCACAGAGCAGTGGGGTAGAAAGACCATGAAAGAGAGGAGGGGAGTGGAGACGTCGGGGGGGGGGACCAAGGTCAGTTACATGATGGTCACCGTCACTTTAGCAAATAGCGGCAGCATGGGATTTTGTTGCTTCTAAAACCCCTTTGTTTATCCTATAACCCCTTCATCCTTTAAACTAGACCTCAGCCCCCATACCTCAGAAAAAGGAAGCTGCAGGAGAAATGGAGAAAGAATCAGAAATGACTGAGCAGCCAGGCACCATGGCTCACGCCTGTAATCCCAGCGCTTTGTGGGACCAAGGCAGGTGGATCGCTTGAGACTCAGGGTCGGAAGCCAGTCTGGGCAACATGGTGAAACCACATCTCTACAAAAAGCATTAAAATTAGCCAGGCGTGGTGGTGCACACCTGTGGTTCCAGCTACTCAGGAGGCTGAGGCGGGAGGATGGCTTGAGCCCAGGAGGTGGAACCTGTAATGAGCCAAGATCGCAGCGCTGCATTCCACTCTGGGTGACAGAGCGAGACTCTGTCTCAAAAAAAAAAAAAAAAAGACTTAGCAATAAAAAGGAACAAGCAGTGACATGCATGACCAAAAGGTGACTCTCTAAAACATGTAGCACAAAAGCAGCCAGACACAAAGAAGGCCACACACGTGACTCCACACACGATATGTACATACAGGCGATGCTGGCTAACAACAACAGGAGGGAGACACAGGGAAGGAAGGTGACATGTCAACCTGACAGACACAAAGAAAGAATACAAACGATACACAGATTTCTGCTTTATTTTGTACAGCCATGAGCTAAAACCTTAACGTAATAACCTAACTCATTGTTATTAATTCCATTTCTGTTTCTTAAAAAAGTTCACAAGGAGAATCACTGTTCATAGAATTCCTGTTCAAAAGAGCAGAACCATGCTGCATAGACGATGCCAGAAACAGTCTCCTGTGGTCACAGATGTCCAGGGAAGCAGAAGCTGGGAAGAAAAATCTCTCATTCCAATAGAATAGAATAGTCAACTGGGAATTCCAATAGAACAGAACAGTCAACTGAGACACCTAAAAGAAAGGTGTGTGAGACACACAGACTGCGAATCTTAGCAAGGAGTGGGCCATGGAGGAGTCAGGGCTCCTAAAAGTAATACCAGCCTAAACAGTGTCTTCACATGACACAGATAGGTATAGAGACAGATAGGTATAGAGGCAGATAGCTATAGAGACAGATAGGTATAGAAGCAGATAGGTATAGAGACAGATAGGTATAGAGGCAGATAG
>NW_012114433.1:1025789-1032917 GCF_000951035.1 Colobus angolensis palliatus
GCAGATAGGTATAGAGACAGATAGGTATAGAGGCAGATAGGTATAGAGACAGATAGGTATAGAGACAGGTATAGAGGCAGATAGGTATAGAGGCAGAGGCAGAGAGAGGCGTGGAGGTGATAGATGTAGATATAGATATGGATTATTGATTTGGACACAGACTGGATATAGGCACAGAGACATGCTTGTGTCTAACAGACCTGTTCAGCCTCGTCCTTGCTAAATGTTTGTATGCTACAAAACATTTCCTTCCTTTTGACCTGATTCATGCGTGAATATCAAACAAGTACGCCCCCATGTCATCAAAACTCTCAAAGAATGATCTAATGCGATTAAAAGGAACAAGGAGGGAGCCGCTGGGACGTCGCACCTGCCGCCCCGTGAGTTATTGGCCTCTTAAATGTCTACAGCCCACCCCATCACCGAGCCCCTGTATTTACCCTTAAGGCACTTCGCAGCTGCTGAATGGCTGTCTATGGCAGTTTGGTGGAAACAATAATAATACATTATAAATCAATGAAAATGAAGTTTTGCTGTGATAATCAGATATAGATTTGCCAACATTTGTATGAAATTCAATTCTGTTTGATTGCATCAGCATATGCTGTGTGGCACTGCTAGTGCTATTGATTTGAAGGTTCTTATCCATATGTCTAAATTATTTCTATTACATCTTTGCATTACTGTTTAGAAATAACCTGGGTAAACCGAAGCCATTTATTCCATTTTCAGTGGTATTTTCTTCTGATTCTAGTTAAATGCTCAGGTCTGTATTTTGAATGGAAAGGAATGCCTTTTTTTCAGTCCTCCTTTCTTTAACAACAGCTAATGCTAAGCAATAATGGTAATGTGCCTATTTCCATGTTTAACATTCATTGTTGTCATTATTGTCATTATTTTCATTGTTATCTTTTTCTGCGAGCATCTGACTGTTATGATGGGTCAGATTTTCAAGTAGCACTTTGATTCCAGACGCTACAGCGACACATTAATCTTCTTTAAAAAAAAAAAAATATGGTTGTGCGTCTTACTGAGGACAATTAATCAGTGAAAATACTGAATTTCCCACACAGAGTTGAAAAGAAAAGGAAACCAAAGGGGCAACCTCTTGTGTCTGTCTAGTGCTTAAGAGTTTTGAAAACTCTTTGGCTACCTTTAGTTCACCTGACATAACATCCTTTAGAATAGATGGACCAGGCTCGGTTACCCCCATTTTGAAGTGAGGAGGAAGGTCCATGATTGTGAGGATTTTGGCTACACCTCAGGTCTACAGATTTCTGCCCAGGAAAATCCCCACCTCGGCTCACAGACCCAGTTTTCCTTCACTCCGAATCTTCAGTTAATATTACCTTATGGGGTGGGAACATGTGGGGAAAGGAGAAGTTAATATATTCACTTAATGAGGCTTTTCTGCTTTAAAATGAAATTGATTTCTGAATAAGTGCGCCAAGAAGTTAGCCTACCATATGGCTTTAAAATATTTCAGCATCTTCGGTTTTTTTAAGGTTGCATGATGGTTCCTCGCCCAATTGTGACATTTTCCCTCAAACTGCGCCTGCTGTCTTTTATAACAGAACCTATGTATTGTAAATAAAGCAACTATTTCAACTGTAAAATAGCCCTTTCCAATGAGAATAGATCACAGTGCTGTAATCAGCGTGGGTCTTCTGAAGAAAGACCCAAGCCCACCACAACTCCAAAAGTAGAAGAAACATTCTCTCCCTTTCAAGATTATTTCAGCCATCCCTGCGCTTACTTTAAATTTGTATTTACCTGTGAGACAAAATCACTGCTGTGCATCACAGATCGCCTTAGAAGATGATTTTCTATCTCCGCTGAGTAGATTCTGCCTGCAAATGGGAATAGGTAGCACACAGTCCTTTTTAACAACACACAGTACAAAAAGTTAATTGGCTTTTACTTTCTACTGCATCACTGCTTTCCTTTTTGCACCATGGCCCTTTATTTTTAAGTACGTACTCTTAGGTGGGGGAAAAAGCAACAACAGATACAGCTGCTAAGTCCACACACGCCCCTGCGCCTCTGCAGGGCATTGTGGGTCCCAGAGTCCAAGCGAGACAAACGCAGCCAGGACGGAACAATGGCTGGACCCGCGGACTCTTCGCGTCTCAGCAGAAACGGCCCAGGACAGATGGCCGTCCCCTCCAGTCTTACACGCCTCCAGGGACAGGGAGCCTCGGAGCTCCCAGCAAAGTGCTGCGAGGTTAAATAAACCATTTCACCTGGGCTTTCTGGAGCTCTAGAACTAAGTTGAAAGTGTTCAGGAAGCCCTGAGATACCGACACACATAACACGCCTCGGAGTCCACCCCCCCTTGCCTGTCACGACAGTGATTTCCAATAGAATCGGGGTTGGGGGTGACAGGCCTTAACTTCATTTGATGACAAGGCATTAATTTCTTTGCAAAATAAATAGCTTTGGCAAGCCACATTTTTAAAAGTCGTGCATTAACTTTATTTAACTGAAATTTAACCCCAATCAAATCAGGCCTCAATGCACACACAGGCACCTTCCGGGAGTGACCACCAGGGATTACCTGGGCAACAGCAGGCTCCTTTACCTGGCTTTAACAGAGCAAACGGAGCTTTCGGATTAAAGATACGCTGTTTAAAAAGCAAGAGCTTCAAATTCCAGATCAGATTTTTAGTCTCAGGTGTTCATTATAGCATGATTAACAGCTACCTTTATTTCATAGTCCAGTGTTGACCCTGAAGATTTTAATGTAAGTCCAATTTAAAGTCTAATTTATACCACTTCGGATTCAGCTTCATACTTTACCAAAACCCTTGTTAAAGAGAAATTTACATCATGGTTTCACAAATCATTTTCACACTGAACTCCACTCCATTCATGCGATACGGAGTTCCCAGGCAGCTGTTCCGGGACTACCACCAACATGTTAGAGAGGACACTAGTGCGGCCAGCGCGAGCATGTGTGAACGAGCCGGCTTTGTGCACAGTCCATTTCATATCATTGCGTTCTTCTTTTTACAAAATTAAAGACGAAGCACAGAAACAGCGAGAACCTTCATGTCATCAAAAGCCAGAACTCACGGAGCTGGAAAACAGACACATCCCGGATACCGGGCTCCCGAATTGCCCTTCGTTGTTTTGTACACGTAGCTGCCCAGACAAGGTCCCCTGTGGACAACGTGTACATGTCATGCTCTGAAATGAAACTGAGGGCTTGTGTCACACACGTCCGTGAGCAGAATCTCCCGGGAACGGCATTCGATATGAAACACGTGTGGGTCTTCTGAAGAAAGACCTAATAACTACAGAAAACTCCAGCTTTTTATAGGGATTTGAATCCGCTGCAATTAAAATTGTTCAAAATAAGAGAGTTGTGTGTGCATGTTTTCAGAAATGTCATCTCTCACCTGTTCCAGAAGTTTCTGGTTTTGCTGTGCAGCCCGCTGCTCTCGAACATCCCGGGATCCATGTCGCTCTAATGTGACAGCCAAAACGCAGCTGAGCTGAACCATTACCGCGTCACTGTTTTCTTTTTCCCAAACCCCTCCAAGCCCAGGGTCCCATCATGTGCAGGCTCTGCTGTGCTACACAGTCACCTTTCACTGGGTGTCTTTGAAGCCCCCAGGGGCTGTGTGTGTAGCAGAACAGGCGACGCTGACGCCTTCCTCAGTGACCACTTCTGCAAGCCCCTCTGTCTCTCCGGGCTCTGTTTCTCCTCTGAAAAGCCAGCGTTCCACGTTTCCCAGCACCCATGGCACCCACGACTCAGGCTGTTTTCTTAGGGATCATCTAAGTGCAATCTAGTCATGGCGCCCACACCTCCATATGCTCACCCGCTGCGTGTTTGCTCCTGGCCGTCCACAGGAGGAGCTGAGAGTGGAACGTCCATCACCTGTGGGGAATCTCTGTCACGCGTGGGGCCACCCGAGGGTCTCGGCTTTGGAACGTGTTCACCCGCCCGCGTGTTTGCTCCTGGACGTCCAGGGAAGCTAAGAGTGGAGCATCCGTCACCCATAGGGCCACCCGGAGATCTTGGCTTTGGAATGTGCTTCTGGAAGCCAGGGGCGGTGTCCCCGCGCAGAGCCCCTGACCGGACGTGAGCCTCAGGGTGCTGTCTGCCTGGGGCCTGGCAGCACAGTGTGGCCACGGGACCCGCGGCGAGAGGTGACAACGGCAGGGAGTGAGCACACCGTCTCGTTAAGCAAATCAAGTCAGCTGGGCTGTGGAGAACAGGGTGGTCAAAATCTGAGCGCTAAACTCCTGGGATTCTGTTTCTCACTCTGCTTGTCTCCATTTCCATCACAACATAAGAGAACCCATATTATTAAAATGACCCACATTAGCTTCTAGTTTTTGTCAAATTTCATCACACTCCCTCAGAAGGGTGGAAGTGGAAAGCGGCGTTGGAATCGCAGGAGTGTCGGGTATGTGGGCTGAGACAGGTTCAGCCTCGCAGGCCCTGACCGTGGTGAGGACAGCAGGTGCCACTGAGGCAGCCACATCCAGGACGGCACCAAAGCCCATCTCCTCGGCCACTCTGCCTCCGCTGTTGTGTTGTGCTGTCTTGAGCTGTGTTACGGCTTCCTGGGGGTGAGGAGGTGGAGGTTCTTTTGTTCATTTAAGGAAGAAAATGATAAAGCGAAGCTTTGCTTCTCCTCCCTGTAGACTTTGCAGCCAGACTCTTCGATGAAAAACTGTCCTGGCAGTTTGCAGCGACTTTAACGGAACGTGCTGACGGGGCTACCTCCACCTTGGACACTTTTTTCCTCAGCCCGGCCTGTTTTCCTGTTTCTCACATGCACTTTCTCACTTTCCAGCGGCCTCTTTCTCCTTTTTCAATCTCTCCTGTCTGGCCTTCCATTGTTATTCAGTCTGCTCATTGCTGCGGGCAGCCCTGACGCACTGGCCATCATCCGAAACCACAAACGACAGCACGCAATAAGCTGGAGAAAGCAGCAATCTAGGAAAGTTCTTCATTCACTCTTGTTCCTAACTCTCTGTCTTCTTATCCTACACAGAAAATAAAAAAATCAATACCGCCTCACAGGGCTTGATAAAAGTGCCGGCCAAATACAGCAGGCATGCTGGATATAGTAAATTAAAGTGATCAAAATTTTCCAGTCGACTCTGCCTATAGCCCACATAAACTAACCGCCCTGTCTGCTGGGTGCCCATCAACTGGAAGCTTTATTTTATCTGTGCCTCTGATTATCTGCAGAATGAACACATAGGCCCGCCTGGGTCCAGGCGTCCCTGTGTCCATGTGTGAACACGGGTGGCCCTGGGAGGAGTTCCACGGGGAGCCGAGAACAGAGCCAGCCGTCTCATAGGGGTGCCTGTGGGTAGACAGGTGGGTGCCGACATGAGGACTTGCAGGCTTTGGCTCAGACATGGGGAGGGAGAAGCCCCGGGCGGGAGGCTGGGGGCTGACCAGACTGTGCCCAGCCCCTGCCCTGTGAGCCAGCAGCCTTGGATGAGTGACTTGGCCTCAAGAAGCCAAGTGACTTTGTCTGCACAACAACAACAGCTGCAGTGATGGTGACAACAAAGGGACAGTATCACAAACCTCAGGTGGCAGTGTGAGAATTGTGAAGCAATGTCTACGAAACCCCTTCAACATGGTAAGGGCTCGCACACTGCTAGCTACCTTCCCCTGTGTGAGCAGGTGCGCACACACACACACGCACCATAAGAAACTGAAATCTCATATGCTTTCATCTCTGTAAGAGACAGTTTTCCATATAGGTAAACAAATCAGCATTCAGCGTGCATATTCCTAACAGACCAGATTATGAATAAATGTCATTTCAATAGCAGCTTTTTCTATACCATTTACCAACATAGAAATAAACATTTCATTTAGCTTTAGAGTACAATTCGAATTAACTTGACTAAAATCCACTGGGCTGCCTTCAGTGAGAGATGGAATACCTCTGCTATCCACAATGACAGCTGAGAAATCACTGGCATCACTACCATTAGCCCAATTCTCCCGTCAAAACCCGTGACCCTAGCTAAGTAACTGACATTCGTCCAACGCTGGAAATGAACTAATAGTTTCCATCGACCATCAGAGAAATGAAAAAGGAACCAGAGCAAATCAGCACGCCCTGGCCAGTGCAAAGAAATCAGGGATGGCCGCCAGGCAGCGCGGGAGCACAGGTGCAGTTAACAGCCAAATTCCACCTGTGAGTGCACACGCATGCTTCCAGGTCCACACTGCGGCCCCAGACTGCCTTGGAGATCAAAGAATAAACTCAGGTATCTTCACTAGCTGCCTGGCCTTCGTGGGGCTCTCACTCCACTAGGAGTTTCCAGCTGCAAGGATGACCAGGCCCAGCCAGGGACCTGAGCGTCTGTGGAGGCAGAAGCAGGGCTGCTTTGCTGGCACACAGAGAGCTGGGGAGGTGGGAGGGCGGGGGCACAGCTCAGGAAGGCTGAGGGCCAGGGATGCACGTAGGGCAGGGGCACTGCCCAGGAAGACCATGGGCCGGGGAGGTGGGCAGGGTGGGGGCACAGTCCAGGGAGGCCACAGGGAAGAGGCAGCGGGCAGGATGGGGCCAGAGCTCAGGAAGGCCAAGAGCCGGGGAGACAGGCAGGGTGGGGCCGGAGCCCAGGCTCATACCTGGCTCGGCCTCTGTCAGTGCAGACCCTCTCCAAGCCTCAGTTTTCTCAAGCATAAAATTGGGTTATGAAAGCTACATTTCAGTATTATTGAGAAGATTAAAGTGAATATATGCAGAACATATAATGTGATATCTGGGTTCAATGAATGGTAGCAACTCTTACTGCAAAATCTGAAATGACCCACTAAAATCTGACCTAACCTTTTCCCCGACAGACAGTTGCTGATGAAAGACAGGAGATGAGCTGGGAAGGTGGACAGTCATGTGCAAAAGAAAAGAGGCAGAGAGGATGAATTTTCCAAACTCCCTTCTCTCAAGGAATGTGCATTTGCCCTAATTCAAACCAATCTGTGGAGAGATGGGGCTGGTGGTTGCCCAGGGACCACACTGCTCGGTTTGATCTCAGCTGTGAAGAGATGGGGCTGGTGGTTGCCCAGGGGCCACACCGCTCGGCTTGATCTCAGCTGTGGAGAGATGGGGTTGGTGGTTGCCCAGGGGCCACACCGCT
>NW_012114433.1:1033477-1035113 GCF_000951035.1 Colobus angolensis palliatus
TCAGCCCACTCTGTGTTGTTTTAAAGCAAATTCCGGGCATATTATTTCATCGGTAAACACCTCTGCTTGTTTAACCTAATCCTATCATCACTATCACATGTTTTGGGGGTTTTTGTTGTTTTTTGTTTTGTTTTGTTTTGTTTTGTTTTTTGAGACGAAGTCTCGCTCTTGTTCCCCAGTCTGGAGTACAATGCCATGATCTCAGCTCACTGCAACCTCCGCCTCCCGGGTTCAAGTGATTCTTCTGCCTCAGCCTCCCAAGTACCTGGGATTACGGGTGTGTACCACCACAGCCAGCTAATTTTTTGTATTTTAAGTAGAGACAGGGTTTCACCATGTTGGCCAGGCTGGTCTGAAACTCCTGACCTCAGGTAATCCGCCCATCTCGGCCTCCCAAAGTGTTGGGATGACAGATGTGAGCCACCGTGCCTGTCCTATCACATCTTAAATACTTAACAATAGTGTCTTCAGATTATCAAATGCCCCTGATTATCTCATAAATACCTATGATTGTTGGCTTCTCTGAATCATAGCTGCCTTTTTCAAAGGGCAAAATTTGGGCTATAAGAAGGTGTTCAATCCAATTTTCAGGCAAAAGAGGCAATGGCTTTGCATTGTCATCTGAGTTTGCTACAAGCTCCAATCCGTCACCAAAATACCTCTCCCTCCAGTCCTCAATAATGGTGAAATTTCTCTCCATTGGAGTCTCATCAGAGATGGACAGTGATTGTCAGGAGGCCCCTGTTCCTCTGTCATGGTTTTCCTTAAGGCTGACTCCAGTGTGGGTATCAGTACTATTAATGGAATTCTCCATCCACAATATGGGGACTTTCCAGTCCTAGAAAGGTTTCCTTTGGGTTCAAGTCTTGTATGTCAAAATTCTAGGCTACAGTAGAAAAATTAACATCCAGAGATACTCTCCTGGCAACATGCAACCCTCAAACCAGCCTATCCTCTGTTGTCTGGGTGAAGACAAACCAAATGAGAAACACATTCTCCCCTCAGCCCTGTCTGAAAAGCTTGGCTGGTGCAGCTCTGTCTTATTGAACGTCTTTCCCAGCTGTGATCTCCTTTCTTGACTCTTTTTAAAAAGAAAAAGCAAATTATCCCTAGACACACTGAAGGTTTAAGTCAAACTTCCCTCATTTCTTCTTTACCACTTTTTTATTCCCACCACATTTTATCTTCTCGCAGTCTGGCTGTTTGATATACATGCATATCACAAGCTTGTCTCTATCAATGTACATTATGTCTGTATGAGTCATGGCCCATTGAGGGCAAATGCTAGGTCTAGAAACAGAAGTGTCTGCTGGAGTTTCATTTTCATGGCCATACAAACCCCAAGGCACGGCCAAGGCTGAATCACATAGAACTGACCAAAAGCATCGATACACAGAGATTTTCAGCCTCCCACACTGGCCCCACCGCAGACGGCCTGAGCCCCACCACAGATGGCCTGGACACTCCACTGCAGATGGCCTGGGCCTCACCACAGACGGCCTGGGCTTCACCGCAGATGGCCTGGGCTCCACCACAGACGGCCTGGACACTCCACTGCAGATGACCTGGACTCCACCACAGACGGCCTGGGCTCCACCACAGATGGCCTGGACACTCCACCACAGACGGCCTGGAC
>NW_012114433.1:1035466-1051962 GCF_000951035.1 Colobus angolensis palliatus
AGATGGCCTGGACTCCACCACAGACGGCCTGGACCTCACCACAGATGGCCTGGGCTCCACCACAGACGGCCTGGACCTCACCACAGATGGCCTGGGCTCCACCACAGATGGCCTGGACACTCCACTGCAGACGGCCTGGGCCTCACCACAGACAGCCTGGACCTCACCGTAGATGGCCTCGACTCCACCACAGATGGCCTGGACCTCACCACAGACAGCCTGGACTCCACTACAGATGGCCTGGACACTCCACTGCAGACGGCCTGGGCCCCACCTGCCCAGGGCCTCTCCAGTTGGAAGCTGCGCTGAGGTGCTTCCCTCAGGAAGATTCTCATCGCCAATTTATTAAAAGTTTATTCATAGTCAGTACTCCAGACTATTCTAATCTTATTGTAGAACGTATAATTCTAGGAAACATTTCATATTTTCAAAAAAGATGGGACTTAAAATGTACCCATTTAAACTGTAAATGAGTGTAAAGTACACACTCGTGATATTGAGTGAATCAGGTCCCGGTTACGCAACTTCTAGAAGGCGGCTCCCCCGGGCCTGCCAGGACAATGGCGTGCTGGACAGTGGAGAAGAAAAGAAGAAAAGGGGGGAAAGTTTTTCCCCACCCTGGCCCCCCGACTGGTGAGCCTCCCAGCCGTCCCCCAGGGAAAGTGTGCTCACCAGCTCTCCCACATTCACACCGAGTCCCTGAAAACTCTTTCTCCAGCAGCAGGACCTGCTCCCTCAGCCCTTCCCTCCACCAGCAAGACACAGCAGGGACACACAGGGGGGCCGCAAGCTGAGGGGACGAGGGACAGAGGGTCTCAGGGGCCCAGCACCAAGAGCTGGCACCGTGAGCCCCCGAGGGTGAGCGTCGGAGCCAGGCAGGACAGGGGCCCTCCCACCACAAAACCCCCCACCCCGAGATGACCCTGGGCTGGCAGCCGAGAAGGATCAACAGCTGCCCTCCAGTCAGAACGCCTGGCTTCAAAACCATGCTCATCTGCAGAATGAGACGAGATGAGCAAAAGAAAGACAGCAACAAAGAAAGGAAGGAAAGCAAACCACCTCCGTTTAGATGTGTGCGCGCGCTGCTCTTCCCCTGCCACGCTGTTTTCACTCAAGAACTTGGTTTTGCCTCAGAGAGGCGCTGTGACTTCAATAACTCCCGTCACCAGGCAGTTGCTCAGTGCTGGACATCTAGGGTTATCCGTGGAACCTCAGGCCTCCCAGAGCCCACGTGTCCCCCAGCTAACAAGCATGGTCACGGACTCACGCAGCAAACTGGCACATGGGGCAGGGCCACCACCTCCAAGAAGGCACTGGTACCACGGCCTGCAGACCGTCAGGCCTCAGCAAATACTGTGGAATTATTTTGGTAGCAACATCATACACCCCTCACAGCTCAGACCTTTGGAACCTTAAGTTAAGGTGGCTGTTTTCTTAATCAGTCTCATGATATGGTTGCTGATTTTATTTCACAAATAAATATCTTTCCATTGCCTTACCTTTGAAAGATAAAATCGTATTCTATTCTAATTACATGAGTATTATTTGAATGTGATTATTACAAAAAAAAACAAAAAGCTCTAAAGCAAATGAAAGGTCATTCCTCCCCTCTGTGTCTTCGCAGATGCCTCCAGGCCTTACTTTTAAATCGCCCTCTTCTCTGAGGTGCTTAAAAAAAAAAGAAAAACCGGTTTGAGACCTAAGGGACTTTAGTCTATATCTACTTAAAGGTCTGACTGCAGATAATATTCCTTAAGTTCAACTCTCTAGATGAGAACATGCATTTGCCTCCAAGCTTTCACCTCGTTTGTTTTATGGGGCTCGATTAAATATAACGTGTGACCTCGATATGGTTTAGCTCTGCGTCCTCCCCACAATCCCATGCCCAGCTGTCACCCCCAGTGCCGGAGGTGGGGCCTGCTGGGAGGTGACGGGGTCATGGGGCAGTTTCTTGTGGTTTCACACCATCCCCTTTGGCGCTGTCGTCATGGTTGTGAGTTTTTGCGAGATCTGCCTGTTTGAAAGTGTGGGTCACCTCCCCCACTCCCTCTCCTCCTGCTCCCCCTTCACCTTCCGCCATGACTAAACGTTTCCCGAGGCTTCCCCAGAAGCCGAGCAGATGCCAGCAGCATGCTTCCTGCACAGCCTGTGGGACTGTGAGCCCATTAAGCCTCTTTTCTTTATAAATTATCCAGTCTCAGATTTTTTTTTTTTTTTTTTGAAATGGAGTCTTGCTGTGTCGCCCAGGCTGGAGTGCAGTGGCACGATCTCGGCTCACTGCAAGCTCCGCGTCCTGGGTTCATGCCATTCTCCTGCCTCAGCCTCCCAAGTAGCTGGGACTACAGGCGCCCGCCGCCACGCCCAGCTAATTTTTTTGTAGACTCGGGGTTTCACCGTGTTCGCCAGGATGGTCTCGATCTCCTGGCCTCGTGATGCACCCGCCTCGGCCTCCCAAAATGCTGGGATGACAGGTGTGAGCCACCGCGCCCGGCCCAGATGTTTCTTTATAGCAGTGTGAGAACAGACTAATGCAGGTGCTTTAGAAACTCTGGTCTAATTTGTAGGGCTGAAAGAGACCAGCTCCTAAAGATCCTGGGGCTGGGGAAGCATTACAGGGCAACCATTTGACATTAACAAGAGACAGGGTTTGGGCTCAATTAGCCGGAAAGATGATGGTAGGTCCTGTGAAAAAAGGGGAAATGGAGGGAAACAAAAATCAGGAACTCGGAGTTTGCCATATCCAGGCATAGGCTTTGGTGAATACAGTTTTGTCTGAATTAGGAGTGAAACCAGCAGAGTTCCACTGAAGGGCTCAGGGAAGAGCAGAGAATCAACTCTCACCGCAGCCTGCAAACCTGAGTTCTCCCTTTCTACTTCAAATGGAACATGAGGACACGTCCCCAAAACATGTACGAATTTTTTTAAATTTTCCAGGCACTGTCACTGTTTCTTTAACAGAATTGAGACTGTCTTTCCCCCAGTGTCACTGAGGGTCCTTCGGAGCATGATGACCTCGGCGACTGTGTTTGACACCGTCTGTGTTCTACAGACTGTATTTTACACAGTGCTTTGCACGAAGCACTCCTCCACGGCTGAGGATTTAGTTGTTGCAGGTAAGGGTCGTTTCTGCTGTTGCTTTACTGCAGGGAATATCTTGATACACAAATGTCTGTGCTTATCTGATTATTTCCACAGGGTAAAGTCCTGGAGGTGGAATGGTCAGGCAAGAACACAGGCTTTTCATGCTGCAGTGTTGCAGTACGTACAAGCCCAGGCACCTGCCTGCTCCTCCACGGTGCTCATCTGGCTACGTTCCCCAGCTTGGAACATTCCACCTGGAACTTTGGTGAGGAAGCCTGGTGGATCGAGACCACCATCCCTGAACCCACATTCCACCAGGGACCCCCATTACCCAATAACCCTAATGTCCTTTGACTCCCAGAAACCAATTTGTTGTCACTTTTCATGGCCATTGGCCACAACCAAGGGCCTCTCAGGGTTCCCAATGATGGGACATGACCTGGAAATTTAGGCAAGTCGCGTCATCTCTCCAAGGTTCTGCAGGAGTTCCTAAGTGCTTTTTCGTGCTTCTGTTTGTTTAAATCTTTGCCTCAACATTAGCGCTGGCTCTGGAGAAACTTTCCTTCTCTTCCGCTGAGAACAAATCACTTCAACCTTCTGAGGTTTCTGTTTTTGACAAAATCCTCAACTCACATTCTCATGGATAAGAACCCTGCTTGGAAAATCCTCCTGGCATCGACTCAACTGCCTTGAGGTGCCTTTTCCTTCTTCCGTTTGCCATGACAGCCAGGGGACATGGGCAGCGTGGGCCACCAGGAAGCAGCCTTCTTTCCCACATGGGTGCCCGCTGAGTTTGGCACCAAGTCACATGCGAAGCGGAGATGCGGAAGGAGGAATCCAGCAGGCCTTCAGGAAGACGTCAGGGAAAGAGTTTTGGAGAGCTCGCTCTCCTCTCTAGACCCATGCAACCTGGCCTATGTGGGTGAATTTCCCCTTGACCCTGGGTTTGCTGCATTGGGAGGTCATCCTAAAGAACACTAGCCTTAGCAATTCTGCCAGAGGCTGCAGCTCACTCTCTACATGAGTGGGAAAAGGGACACCAAAAGAGAAAATCAACAGAGAAAGGAGAAGACCCAGCGAGGGAACTAATTTAAAAGAAAACCGTAAGAAGCTGCACCTGCACCAGATACTCCCAAAAGGACTTAGCATCATCGTCTTACACCCTCTTCCCAAGAAGCTTCAAAAACGGGTGTTCTGTCTTCACCACTTGTCTTTGATTGTTTCACCTGACCCTAAAGAGCAAGAAACATTTTCTTCTTGATAAAACACCTGGTAAATATCAAGGGTTGGGGACACCAAAAGAAGAGTCGTTTCCCTGGGGAGTTTTGCAAACTCCTGGTTCACATAAGGTTGTGGGAACTAAGATATGAGGCGATGGGCAGTGAGGGAGAGAGGCCGGGTAAGCAGCAAGGAAGACAGTGTGCGAACCGCATCAAGGGGACACACGTTCCTCTCCAGAGATTTGGAAAGGAAAATCTCAGCCCACCTATTTGCAGTTTCAATTTGAATAGCCCAAGTATTCATATGTCAAAGGAAATGCAAGAAATTCAGAGCATCACTGAAAAGAGGTGGCTCTCCCAACAGTAAAATTATTTTTAGTCAGGTGCCGTGGTTCACACCTGTAATCTCAGCATTTTTGGAGGCCAAGGCGGGTGGATCACTTGAGGCCAGGAGTTCTAGACCAGCCTGGCCAACATGCTGAAACCCCATCTCTACTAAAAAAAAAAAAAAAAAAAAAAGGCATAAAATAAAACTACTTTTAAATACTTTCTCATCAAGGGAAAGCTTTCATCCAAAACTACATCTGATAAGACTGGGGGAAGGGATGGAGGGAATCCGGGTTGTGCGTTCGGAATTCTCTGGTTCTGACCCAGTAACACAGGCCTCACGCTATGTCTCCAGAGGCTCCTAAATTCTGTATCCATCTGTGTGAAATGGACTCTCTTGCCTGGCAGGCTGCAGCGGCCGTGCCGACTCTCCAGCATCTCGAGCCATTTTCTAGGCAAACAGGCCCAAGACATTCTTTTTTGTGGTTGTTCAATCTGTTTCATCCTCTTGTCTGATATTTTCAAGGGTTTTTAATCACAACTCCAGCGGATTGATCAATGACAGATATGAGCAACAACTTTTGCATGCTAACAGTGCTGGATTTTTTATCTAAGATAATATTTCTCTCTTAAAAAGCCTCTGCACAGCTATGTATTAATTAAAATCTAAATACTAACTATTGATTGATGCGTTATCAGGCCGCAGCAGTTGGGCCCTGCCACATTGATTTTTTGCTGTGATTTATTATCATATTTAAGAAAAATCATTTTGTGTGATTATACGAGGAAATGGACTCTAGCGAGGGTGTCATTCTTTTGTATCACTTTTGTTGTGTGGAGGACGGACCAATCCCTCAATTGTGGCTGGGACTGCTGATGCCCTTCAGTGCCCGTCTCTGTGGCCGCCGCCGGCTAATGCTTTAAGCCTGCTTGGTCCTGTCATTAGGAATAATGGGCATTAGGGTTGCCTCCTTAATCACAGCTGAGATTAACAGACGGATGGACTTAGGTTCTTAAAATTATCTAGTTATTACAAGTATTTCTGTTATCACATTAATAACATTGTTGCAGAGGATTTTTTCCTTTAATGACTCAAATTGAAGCAAAACCCCAGAACAATGTCCAGGCTGGCCTAACATGGAGCCATGAATCAATTCATCTTTTATCTTAGTGCAGAAGTCACCGCCGTCAAAGCAAGAATCTAGCTGTGAGGAAAAACAGAGAAATGCGTGTCTACATAAAACAGGCCAGCACTCTATGCTAAGGACTATGCCTGAGTTGATGTGAGTCATTTATATGTGAACAACGTGCACGGCGAAGAGAAAAAAGATTTCTGATTACTTTAGATGCCAGTCATTTACATTATTCCCTGAAGTAATAATAAGGGGAGAGACACAAATCTGACTGTGTGAAAATATTTGCACTTATAAATGCTAGATCAGGGGACTAACAAATAGAATCACTCCTAAGCTGTTTTGCATTATTGAGTCTAAACATTCCTTATATTTTATTTTCTTCTCATTTCTTTTGTATGTTCACTGTGAGAGCATAAATTTACTACTTTTGTATTATATGGAATGCCAAAATAATTCATTGGTTTTCCCACTGATCATTTCTTTCTTACATGGGAATAAAAATAAAGAAAATATATTGTCTTTAACTTTGTGTTTGGGGCGTTTTTTGTTTGTTTTTGTTTTTTATATGGTCAATGATTCTTTAAGAAATGATGTGGAATTTCAGCAAGGAAGTCTCCCATGATCTTCAGCGAAGCTTGTCTCCCCTTCTCACCCCTCTGGTGGTACGTAGGAAATTCATGTTTGTAAGTGAACTCACTTGTGCTCTATCACTAGCTACTGTTCCTTTTATCACAAAAGCCAGCATTTTTACTCATTTGGTCGAGGAATTCAAACATCAGGCCAGTTCAGGTTTTCTAAAGGGATCATCACAATAAACACTGAGGAACGTAAGAAAAATTGGGTGAGCTTTAAGAGCACATTTTAAAGAAAAGAAATTAGACTATTCCATTATCATTAAATTACAACAAATTTAAAATAGCTGTACTTTTTCCCTAATTTCCTAAAAGTTTAGCACATCTACTTTAAAAAGTAGAATCAAAGATGACCTTGGGAAGAGACCAAATTGGGGAAAATACATAAATACACGAATCTTGTACCTATAGCTTGATCTGTGTCATTAATGACCAGTTCTCAGAGTGGATTTACAGAAAGAGAGGGAGAAGAGGGGAAAGGAAGGGAGGAGGAGAGAGGAGGAAGGAGAAGGAGAGAGGAGGAGAGAGGAGGGGAAGGGATGAGGAAAGAGGAGGAAAAGGGAGGAGGAGGATGGTGAAAGAGGAGGGAGGAGGAGGAGGGAAAGGTAGGAACAGGGAGGGAGGGAGGAGGAAAAGGGAGGAGCAGAATGGAGGAAGAGGAGAGAGGAGGAGGAGGGAGGAAGAGCAGGGAGAAGAAGGACAGAGAAAGAGAACAGAGGAGGGAGAAGGAGGGAAGAGGAGGGAGAAAGAGAAGGGCGGAGGAGGGAGGAAAAGGATGGAGGAGGAAGGAGGAAGAGGGAAGAAGAGGATGGAGGAGGGAGGAGGAAGAGGGAGGAGGGAGGAAGAGGGAGGAAGAGAACAGAGAAGGGAGGAAGAGGACGGAGGAGGGAGGAAGAGAAAAAAGGAGGAGCAGGAGCTGACATTTCTCACAGTCACAAAGTCCTGCGTGCCAGGGACACGGTAGCATGCGTTACCCCACAGCAGCAGTGGCCACCACAGCTCCTCCTGTGTGCAAGTGTGAAGGACACAGAAGGGGCCAAGCTCCACCCCTGCCCTGAGGTTGCTGGGCCTGGTGAGGAGCGACCACATGCCCCCACCTGCGGACGCGGGGGGCTGAGATGCACACCTGCTGCTGGGACACAGGTCGCCACAGAGGCAAGGGCGCTTCTATAAAGAATGAATGCCTGAGCTGACAGTGGAGGGACAGGCACAAAGGAGATGGTGGGCAGAGAAGGGAGCCGGCCAGGCAGGGCAGCCAGCAGCATGGTGGGCAGCAAGGTGCGCAGTGAGCAGCCCGGCGCGGCCGCAATCACGCCGAGAGGGTTTCGTCGGTCAGAGGATTGTGCATTTTATGGATGTCCAAAAAATGAATTCTGAATCAGGGCTCCTATATCAGAATGAGAGCCTGAAGCTAAATTTGTGGAAATTATTTTATAGGAAAAACACTAAACTCAGTCCCACCTATAAAAACCCTGCCTGTGTCCCTTGCAGTATGAGGTTGAATTATGAAACTGAAAATAATAAGAAATGGTTCCTCTGCCACTCCTGTAATCTCCACGCACACCAGTGATGAAAAGACACCCGCGTGTGAGGGGAGATGGATGGGACCATTTCCTCTGTAACGGCTTTCAGTCTTTCTATTGTGCTTTTGCATCTCACTGAACAGCAACAACAAAACCAGGCTGACCTCGCTGCTGCACAACTCCCAGCCCAAGGTAGCATCTTCAAAATGCAGTGCCCTTGCCAGTCCTCACACTGAAAGCACATCTTGCTTTGCCTTATTCCTTATATTTAGGAAAATCCCACTGTAGAACTTTCTAAAATTTTGTCTGGTAGAAAATAAGCTCTGGTTTTGCCCTAAATTTTCTCACTTGCTATGAGATGGGAATGAGAACTGAGAATTCTGGATCCATTTCGTCTGCCAGAGATCAATATTGTGATGATAAAACGCCGGTGCAGGTTGGAAGCCAAACCCGAAGAGGAGCTGGGGTCTGCTGGCCTCGCTGGAAGAGAAGACAAAGGCCAGGGCTCCGGGCTCAGAAGAGTGGGGCTGAGAGAGGGTCAGCCAGCATCCCACACCGGCCTGGGTCTCCGAGCAATTGTCTGATGTCCCAGAAGGAACCCTGACCCGGTCTTCATTCTGCCCGGGGCGTGTGTCTTGCTGCTGAGTGTCCTTGCAGCAGGCACCTGTAGTTTCTTACGGGAGGCACACCCCAAGCCCCAGCTGACCGTAGAGGAAGCAACGAAGGCGTGGGCCAGGGAAGTTAGCACAGAAATCCCATCTGAAGGATCAGAACCGTGACCCTTCCCCTGCCATCGACATCACTGGATGGATCAGAACCGTGACCCTTCCCTTGCCATAGATGTCACTGGAATCACTGAGCTCTTTAAGTCAACTTCGGCACAGCAGCACATCATGATTTATTCATCATATTTATAAAATTAATACGATCATACTGAACCAGTACATTGAACCACTCCCTGTTCTAAGATAGCTATGGAAAGAATTAGCTACATAAAATGTGTTTTCCTCCACCCACGCCCTGCCAGGGCCCCGCAGCATCCTATTACACGCCCCGCTGTCATGTGGACACGCGACTCACTGCAGGATGAGATGGCGCTACACGGAATTGGAAACAGCAAGAGCGACTTTGGAAACTCAGGAAGAAGCAACAGCGTACTCGCTGGGTGCCAGACCCCAATCAGGCACGGATTTCCCCCTCCTGCCTCCAGGGACCGAGTCGGAAAAATGCTCTTGCTGCCGTGTTTTTCCTGTGACGGGGTCTCTTTGCATCTTCCTTGCTGGCATTTCCCTCTCAGCAAGTGACTCTCACCGCTCAGCCCATCACCTGGTATTTGCTTTGTACCTGAACACATCTGGGCAGTTCGATGGCTTTGTCCCGTTGCCACTTGAAATGGACTGAACGTTTTGGCCCCCGAAAATTCCCACATCGACATCATCACCCCCAAGGCGGTGATCTTAGCAGGTGGGGCCTTGGTGAGGTGACGAGGCCCTGAGATGGGAGCCCGCGTGGACGGGATTAATGAGGCCCTAGAGGAGCCCTCGGCCCCATCCTTCAATGCAAGGACACAACCCGGAGGAGTCCTCCCGGAGCCGCACCGTGCTGGCCCCTGCTCTCTGACCTGCAGCCCCAGAGTGCTGGAGAATAAAGCCCTGCTGCTCATGAGCCTCTCTGCCTATGCATTTTGTTACAACAGCCTCAGCAGAGTCCAACACCAACATCCAGGTGAAACTTACAGAGAGACAGACACGGACCCAGTCCTGAGCCTAAAGCAGCCCTGGCGTCTTCAACTCTCATGCCATGATGGCTGCCAGGTGACCACCCGGTGCTCCGACATCCGCAGAAGCCGGCAGGGCCAAGGACCGTCCTGGACGACCCCGGAGCCTGGGGCCCGGGGCGTGACTCCTGCGGCACCAGCCACAGGCGATCACACAACAGCACTCTCATAGTGGATGTTATAGACACACCACACCACGTGGTTCCTGAATGCAAACCACCTACACTATGCGCGGTCCATGCGGCGTTCGTCGCCTTCTTCAGGACACAAGTGCTCTTCTTCCGTAAAAATCACCGAGCTTCTAAACTTCAGCCCAGTCCCACCCATCGCATCTCACTGCCACGTGTACGAACCGAGGTACTCCGTTCGCCAGTTAAATTGTGTGTGCAATATTCTTCCTTTTGGGGGTGCTAAAGATTGAATGTGTCCCCCAAGAAAGATATGCTCGAGTCCTAAACCCTGGCCTGTGAATGTGGCCTTATTTGGAAACAAGGCCTTGGCAGATGTCATCAAATGAAGACGAGGCGGTGAAAGGCCCAGTCCCGTGGGACTGACGTCTTTAGAAGAAAAGGACACAGACGCCCAGGGAAGGTGGTCATATGGGGATGGAAGCAAGGCCCACGGTGACACATCTGCAGCTGAGGGGCAGCAAGATTGCCGGCCTCTGCCAGAAGCTGGAGAGGGCCCCGGAGCAGATTCCCCTGAACCTTCGGGAGAGCCCAGCCCTGCTCACACCCTGATTTTGACTTCCGGCCATAAGAACTGTTTCTAAGCCACCCACGTGTGTGGGCCTTGGAAACAGTGGGTGCTGGTGACAGACTTCGGGCAACCAGTGTGAGGCACCACCTGGGCAAGTGCAGGCCTCTCTCGCTCCCACAAGGCCTCCGCCCACTCTGAAAGCTCAGCTCCAAAGCTGTGGTTTTCCAAGGTCGCCATCCTCATCATCATCAACAACACACAGAGGATGTGGCGCGCTGTGTGGCCGCGAGCAGATCGGAAAATCTCGCCAAAACGTTTCTTCGCCCATTAAGTAACAAAGCTGCTCCGGGGTCCCTGACACGCTCTGCACTGTTCATGGCACCTTAGAGGCTGCCAAGTCAGTGGTCAATTTTGAATTCGGTCTGAGAGTCCAAATTATGTCCCAGCTTTCACCAACAAGTCACGATTCCAGAGAATACCGTGCACAATGAAGACTAATCAGTTAATATTTGAATGAACTCGGCCTGAGCAAATGCAGGGTCTGCGGCCCCCTAGCTGAAGAGAGCCATTGGATAATGTGACTCCGTTGCTCAATCTTTCATGGCTTGTCTTAGGTAAACATCAAATCTGGGAAAGTCTATTAGAATCACACTCTCAAAAGTCAAATCGCTCTCATATTTGCTGTATTTTAAACGTCAGCTGCGAAATAAAGACAAAACTGCATAATTATTTTGACTTTCCAAAGACATGTACAGGCAAGCTCCTAATCCCAACAAAAGGTCCTGGTGCCTCCAGGGTGGCCGAAGCCAACAGAGATGGGGATTCTGGTGAGAACAGGCTCCGCAAGTGACTTTCATCCCTTCCCTTGGTTCCTCTTGGGCGAGGAAGCTGGGTGATTTATCTGACCCCTCCTCTCCAACTGGATCTCAGGTGCCCACACCCCCTGGGCTCCAGCCACATCTCCAAAGCCACCCCGATCCTGAGAAATTTCCTCGGCTTCCCTGTTCATTATCCTCAGCTCCACACAGACTTCATATACCACCTGCATTGGTCTATTCTCACACTGCTATGACGAAATACCCAAGACTGGGTAATTTATGAGGTTTAACTGACTCGCAGTTCCACATGGCTGGGGAGGCCTCCATCATGGTGGAAGGGGAAGCAAACACGTCCTTCTTCTCATGGTGGCAGCGAGCAGAAGTGCAGAGTGCATGGGGGGAAGCACCTTATCCAACCGTCAGATCTCATGAGAACTCACTCACTGTCACGAGAACAGCGTGAAGATAACCACCCCCATGATTCAGTGGCCTCGCAGCGGATCCCTCCCCTGGCACCCGGGGATTATGGGAACTACAACTCAAGATCAGATTTGGGTGGGGACACAGCCAAACCCTGTCACTACCTGAAATCAAAATAAAGATCATCAATTTTTACGGATGGTTTCAGCATGCCCAGATTCCATGACAAATCTTTCCACTGTATGTAAGTAGCATGATGTCACAGACATCCTGTGGATATGGCCACTAAGAGCAAACTGCCTAAGACATCCAGGCGCGGCAGCTCACGCCTGTCATCCCAACACTTTGGGAAGCTGAGCAGGAGGGTTGTTGAGTCCAGCAGTCTGGGCAACATAAAGAGACCCTGTCTCTACAAAAACAAAAAAAAAAAATTTAAATTAGCTGGACATGATGATGCATGTCTGTAGTCCCAGCTTCTCAGGTGGCTGAGGTGGGAGGATCACTCGAGCCCAGGAGGTTGAGGCTGTGGTGAGCTGAGTTCACACCACTGCATTCCAGCCTGGGCTACAGAGTGAGATCCTGTCTCAAAAAATAAAAAGTTAAAAAAATTCTAAGCCCAGTGTGGACAGACGAATGCAACACTAACTTTCTCACGTGCCAAAGCCTCCATGTGCAAACCTTGCCATCACTTGCCACCAGGGAGGCCTGTGTTTTAGCACTCGGCTGCTAAAGAACATGTGGACGTTTGTAACATCCACTGCGTTTGCTCATAGGGACAATCACGTAACAGGTTCCGGCCACCCCAGGCTACCCACTCTGTCATCTGTGGCAGGATGTAGCATTCTCCGGGGTGTCCAACAATTAGAAGTTGCTGAAAGGCAGCCTGAGCGTCCATGGACCTGGCCTTCATTTCCAGAGCCCTCGTGCATGCCTCTGTCTGCCTCCAAATGCAGTCAGTTCTCAGCCTGAAAGAAGGAAGCTCTGCTTCACCAGGTCCACTGTGATGCTGCCCAGACGAGAAGCCAGTGGAGACACTCTGCTTGCCAGCACTCAGCCCTGCCCGGCAGGGCCTCCCAACGCCTGTCACTAAAAAACAGGGGCCGGGGAGTACCCGGGCACTGCTCCATCTTGTCTGGGGCCAGCAGAGAACAGGCAGCAGCATCCAGCCCTGGATCTGTCAGGGGTTCACACCTGCTGAGAGGAGCCTGGGGAGGGAGGCCGGGGGCAGAGCGCCCAGTACTCGGACAGCCTTGCCCAAGCATCCTTGAAGGCCAGTGTTCTAGAAGAACCAGGCTGCCTCGTGAATAATGAAAAGCTGATAAAAGCAGAAAATAACAAGATAATCGCCTGTAGTATGTTCAAATATCTCAACCCATGAAAACCAAACAGGAGCCGCGTGAGCCCAACAGAGAAGCAACTCGGCAACTGTGCTTGCTGCTGCCTGGTCACTCCCAGTTGCTGTGCCCTTTGGGAGAAGCAGATCTGGTCCTCGCCTTCCTCTCTCTCTACCGTGCCTGTCACGGTCCTGCCGGAGGCTCTTTCTCACTGCACCAAGCTGCAGTTTCCAAATAAATGATTACACCACCGTTGACTCACAAAGGCAGGGTGGCAGGGTGGATAAGCAGTGCGAGGGGCTTCACAATCGCTCTAAGTCTTCATCAGACACTGTTCCAGTGGCTGCAACCCTTCATCGTAAGCATATCACTCCTAATTTCCCACCGCAGATTCCTCCACGGCACTTCATATTGTTCTCACGTGCAGGACACACACACACAGCACAGAGGGCCTTGACCGAATAACAAAGGTGTCCCTGAATTCCTGCAGCAAGGTGGTAATCGCTAGCACATAAATCATGCCTTTTTGCATTAAAATAAAAAAGTTTTTTATTTATTTGTTTTTTTTTTTTCAGACGGAGTCTCACTCTGTCGTCTAGGCTGGAGTGCAGTGGTGTGATCCCGCCTCACTGCAACCTCCACCTCCCAGGTTCAAGTGATTCTCCTGCCTCAGTCTCCCAAGTAACTGGGATTACAGGTGCCCGGCACCACACCTGGTTAATTTTTGTATTTTTAGTAGAGACGGGGTTTCTCCGTGTTGGTCAGGCTGGTCTCAAGTGATCTGCCCACCTCAGCCTCCCAAAGTGCTGGGATTACAGGTGTGAGCCACACACCCAGCCAAAATAAAAAAACTGTTTACTGTTGTGAAATAAGATGTGGTCAAAAATTTGATGTTCAAACTGTAGTAATAATTAAAAGTCACAACTAGTTATTCTTTCAATATTCCAGAGTTTATATCCAGGGAGATAATACAACATACGTAAGCTTTTTAAGCTTGCAAGGAAAAGACAAAGTTTGAAATTAAAATGTGCTTTTATTTATTTATTTTTAAGACAGAGTCTTGCTCTGCAGCCCAGGCTGGAGTGCAATGGTGCAGTCATAGCTCACTGCAGCCCTCCAACTCCAGGGCTTAAGCAATCCTCCCACCTCAGCCTCCCAAATAGCTGGGACCACAAGTATGTGTCATCACACCCCACCACTTTTATTTTTATTGTTTTTTGTAGAAGCAGAGTCTTACTACATTGTCCAAGTCGGTCTCAAACTCCTGGCCTCAAGCAATCCTCCCACCTCAGCCTTCCAAACTGCTGGGATTATAGGCACGAGCCTCCATGCCCAGCTGAATAGATGTTTTTAAAAAACATAATTGCTTGCTTCTTCTGGGGATTTTTTTTACCGAATGGGCATTTACTCCCAAAATTTCTGCAAGCTCCACCAGGCAGGGGAGCAGGCTGTGGTTTCTGTCTCTCGGGGTTCCCAGCAGCCACACCTCACACATGATGGGGGCTTTCCTTGCAGCACGACACAGACCGCCTGTCCCACAGCATACACCTATATCCCTCCACAGGCCACTTCTGCAGGCCAGGAGAGCCTCGTTGTGCCCACACTTTACCAGGGGCAGCCAGGCGTGTCAGGAGGCAGTGACAGAAAGCAAGGCACTCCTGTGCATAAACCATATCCTGCTCTCAGGATTTCAACACAGCACCTCCCCCAGAGAAAGTAAACTGACTTATACCCCAACAGACCCTTATCCCAATCCTCACTTTCCAGAGCAATGCTATGTAATATATTTTCAAAGAGTTAGATTATGCCTACATGTGTAAAGGAAAATTGAAATATGATAGGGAAGAGAAAAAAGAAAACTTAGTCTGAAACCTGTTAGTTCTCTGGGGATTCATGACATGAAACCCTCAGACCTCCCTTTCTGCCAGGCCGGCTGTATTTCCGTGGGGCCTGTCCTCCTGGAATCATTCGGAGATCATACCTTTGCCCAGAGCCACCTCACTGAGGTCTAGACGTTCCCTGGACAGCAAGCTCGTGGGACACGCTCATCGAAAAGGCAGGAGTGGTGAGTGCTGGATGGTTCTATAATGAGAATTCAATATGCATTTCAATTTTAGGCAAATCCAGAACGTGAGCTCCTGGAAGAGTCCCCTAACGCTGGTCTACATGAGGCTGGGTCACTCGAGGGCTGAGGCTGTTCCCTCACTCGCTCGTAAACACAGCAACACATCACAGAGTCTTTAACATTTAACACTGAAATTACACCTAAAGACAGCTGATTAATGACAACATCCTAAAAATACTAAGTAGAGCCTCAGATGAGAGAAGAGAATAAGGGAAAAGTAGCAGAAAAGCCGTGTCAAAGATACAAGTCCGGCAGCAAAGGCAGAGGCCAGAAAACCTGCTGGCAGAGTTTCAGCACAAATGCACTTGAGGTGTGGTGAATTTCAACACAGCTCAACTTGATGGTATGTTAATTCTCTTTGAAATGGATGCATCATGACAAAATAATAGCAACTAAATTATCTCTCTGCCTTGGTATGACCAAAATGTGTGTTTTATGTCGAGTTAGAGTAGCTAGCATGTCTGTGTTTATAAAGTCTTTGTAAAACCCAATGCCACGTGACTAGGAGGAAAACAATTCCAACTAATTCCAATACGAATTTAATAACAGTTCTCAGCAAGGAGCTGGAATTTGGAAACGTGTTCAGATGGCCCTGGCAGCACGTAGGTGCACTGAGCACAGTTAACAGGTTAACGATGAGAACGAGATTTACCTGGAAGGGCCCAGCACAGGCCTAGTAATTAGTGACATCTCCAGTTATTTTTAAAGTAATTACCCAAAGGTGTCATATTTTTTGGATGGCCTTGTTCTTTCTTTTTCTTTTTTTTTTTTTTTTGAGACGGAGTCTCACTCTGTCACCCAGGCTGGAGTGCAGTGGCTGGATCTCGGCTCCCTGCAAGCTCTGTCTCCCAGGTTCACACCATTCTCCTGCCTCAGCCTCCCGAGTAGCTGGGACTACAGATGCCACGCCCGGCTAATTTTTTTGTATTTTTAGTAGAGACGGGGTTTCACCGTGTTAGCCAGGATGGTCTCGATCTCCTGACCTCGTGATCTGCCCATCTCGGCCTCCCAAAGTGCTGGGATTACAGGCGTGAGCCATCGCGCCCAGCCATCCTTGTTCTTAATTAAACACAAAAAGAGCATCCAAAAAGCATGTTTTTGTATTACATAATTTACATAATATGTATTTATATTATCAATTTTATATTTAAATTTTTCAACTAACTCTGATTTACAAACATGAAACCACAGTACAAGCAAAATGAATCAATTAAGCCAATAAAGTACAAAATTCAAGCAAAATAAATTTGCTCTTTTACTTTTCAGATAAATTTGAGATGTGTGTCTCGATCATAAAAACAGTTGTATCATATTTCAATTTTCCTTTTCACATGTAGGCATAATCTAACTTTTTGAAAATATACTACATAGCATTGTTCTGGAAAGTGAGGATTGGGATAAGGG
>NW_012114433.1:1052511-1057610 GCF_000951035.1 Colobus angolensis palliatus
ATCCCAGGGAGGGTTAGGGAGGGGCCACGTGGGACGCACCTAGATCCCAGGGAGGTTTCCTCCTTGCTGTTCTCATGATAGTGAGATCTCGGGAGATCTGATGGTGTTATAAGGCAGTTTTTCCTGTTCTTGCCGTGTAAGACGTGCTTCTTCCCCTTCCACCATAAGTTCCCTGAGGCCTTCCTAGCCATTCGGACTGTGAGTCAGTTAAACTTCTTTCCTTTCTGAATTAGCTAGTCTCAAGTATTTATTTATAGCAGTGTGAAAGTGGACTAATATACTTGCCTTTCAAAGGTTCAAAGATTAAAGAAATCAAAATCAAGAAATTAATTACAAGGGTCTAAATCCTACAGAAAATATTAGTCAATAAAATTTGCTTTTCACAAAAAGATGCCAAATTGGCCCTTTCTAAAAAGTATCAGTGCCATTAAAAAAGCAGTCAGACCAACTAAAAAGAGATGCTGGTAAGTTAGAGCTACGTGTTTGTCAAAAAGACCATGTACCAATTTTAGTTTATTGTCATTTCATTTTCACCCATTCTTGTTTTTTGTTTGTAGTTTTTCGAATCTTCTCCTGCCCCACTCATACCCAAATGAGTATTTATATTTGTTTGTTTGCTGTGTTTCTGCAGACATGAATGACCAGCTACTCTGGACCTGTGATTCTGAATTCACCCCACCCGCTGCCTTAGTTCCATGTGTGTGGCCTTTGCTGAAGTTTACTGTTTCCTACATGCCACTTAATCACTAATGACCATGGGAAATTATTTCAAATGCTAAGGGAGTTAGCCCCCACAGCTTAAAGTGCTTTTGTCTGTAATATTAAATGAAAATGTTGTATGTTGAACTAAGAACACAATAGCTCAGAAAAAGTTTGAACAACCTGAATCTTACTTTTCAACCAGGAAAATGAATTTCAGGTTGAACTATAGATGGGAAAACATATAGCTTACTCTGACAATAAAATATGACATGGGTTCACACTATAGAGTCTTAATTTTTATTAATCATATCATAACTCCACTTAATTTGGAACTAAAACACTACTAGAAAATAGTATTTGTATATCACATGATAGGAAGTGGAAAAGTTGACTTCATAAAGGTCTATAAATAGGTGTATACTGCTTATTAACTAGTCAAAATATTCTTTTTCAGATATCAGTTGTCTACAGAGATAGCCTATAAATTTTCCTGATTGCATACATTTTATTTCTTGCAAGCCTCCTTTGATTTCTTGCATTCCTCCTTTGACATTATTCAATGAGTCGTTTTGGAGCCGTAGAAGAATTTTAACTGATGTTTTACAGAAATGATACAAACTGCAAAGTTTTAACAGTGTTCATATCAATAGAAATTATTAAATTGATAATACCTAATTTTCCATAACACCTCATGTTTTTTTCTCCAGACCAACAAACTGCAGAAACAGTGGTCAGTAAAACAACTGAGAGAGGTCCTGAACTTCTCTCCTCAGACAATGACAGAGGCTTATGCAGCCACACACCACAGACGTTGTGGTTCAGCGCCACAATAAAGTGAACATCACACTAAAATACGTCCCACGGGTATTTTTGTTTCCAGTGCATATAACAGTGATGTTCATGGTATATTTAGTCCATTAAGTGTGCAACAGGATTGTGTCTAAAAAATTGTGCATACATTAATTTTAAAACAAATACTTTAATGCTAAAATAAAAAATTGCTAAGGATCCTCTGAGCCATCAGTGGGTCATCATCTTCTCGCTGGTGGGTCTTGCCTCGATGCTGACAGCTGCTGACTGATCGGGGTGGCTGTTGTTGAAGGTTAGGGTGGTCTTGGCGATTTCTTAAAATAAGACAGCAGTGAAGTTTTCCCCATCAAGTGGCCCTTCCTTTTGTGAAAGGTTTCTCTGTGGCATGCAATGCTGTTCGATAGGATTTTACCCACAATAGAACTTCTTTTAAAATTGGAGTCTGTCTCTCAAACTCTGCCACAGCTTTATTAACTAAGTTGACGTAACATTTTAAATCCTTTGTTGCCATTTCCACAATGTTCACAGCATCTTCTCCAGGAGCGGATTCCATTTCAAGAAACTACTTTCTTTGCTCATGCGTAAGAAGCAACTCCTCATCTGTTCCAGTTTCATCCTGAGGTTGCCACAATTCAGTCATCTTCAGACTCCACTCCTAATTCTCTCGCTATTTCCACCACACCTGCAGCTCTTTCCTCCGCGGAGGTCTTGAACCCACGGGCATTGGAATCAACATCCTCCAGACTCCTGTTGATGTTGATATTTTGACCTCCTCCCATGAATCCCGTTGTTCTTAATGGCATTGAGAATGGGGAAGCCTTTCCAGAGGTTTTCTATTTACTTTTCCCTATATCCATCAGAGGAGTCACTGTCCAGAGCAACTCTAGCCTTCCAAAGAATATTCTTAAATAAGACTTGAAAGTCTTATTTAAGACTTGAAAGCAGGTATGGAAACAGCATTCGTCTCTTTGTGTGTCTCTGTCAGAGCTCTTGGGTGACCAGGTGCATTGTCAATGAGCAGGAATATTTTGAAAAGAATCTTTTTTTTTTTTTTGAGCAGTAGCAGTAGGTCTTATGTGTGGGCTTAAAATATTCAGTAAACCATGTTGTAAACAGACGTGCTGTCATCCAGGCTTTGTTGTTGCATTTCTAGAGCACAGGCAGAGGAGATTTAGCATCATTCTTAAGGGCCCTCGGATTTTCAGAATAGCACATGAGCACTGGCTTCAACTTGAAGTCACCAGCTGCATTGTCCCTGAACAAGAGAGTCAGCCTGTCCTTTGAAGCTTTGAAGCCAGATATTGACTGCTTGCTAGCTAGGAAACTCCTAGATGGCATCTTCTTCCAATAGAAAGCTCTTGGTTTGGCCGGGCGCGGTGGCTCAAGCCTATAATCCCAGCACTTTGGGAGGCCGAGACGGGCGGATCACGAGGTCAGGAGATCGAGACCATCCTGGCTAACACGGTGAAACCCCGTCTCTACTAAAAAATACAAAAAACTAGCCGGGCGAGGTGGCGGGCGCCTGTAGTCCCAGCTACTCAGGAGGCTGAGGCAGGAGAATGGTGTAAACCCGGGAGGCGGAGCTTGCAGTGAGCTGAGATCCAGTCACTGCACTCCAACCTGGGTGACAGAGCAAGACTCCGTCTCAAAAAAAAGAAAGCTCTTGGTCTGTGTTGAAAATCTGTTGCTTAGTGTGGCCACCTTCATCGATCATCTCAGCCAGATCCCCTGGAGAACTTGCTACAGCTTCTCCATCAGCACCTGCTGCTTCACCTTGTGCTTTTTATGTTACGGAGATGGTTTCTGTCCCTAAACCTCATGAACCAACCTCTGCTGGTTTCCAGCTTTTCTTCTGCAGCTTCCTCACCTCTCTCGGCCTTCACAGAATTGAAGAGAGTTAGGGCCTTGCTCTGGATTAGGCTTTGGCTTAAGGGAATGCTGTGGCTGGTTTGATCTTCTCTCCAGACCACTCAAACTTTCTCCTTCTCAGCAGTAGGGCTGTGTGCTTCCTTGTGGTTCACTGGAGTCGCACCTTAAGTTTCCTTCATGAACTTGTCCTTGGCATCCACAACTCGGCTAACTGTCCGGTGCAAGAGGCCTCGCTCATGGCCTGTGTTGGCTTTTCACATGCCTTCCTCACTAAGCTTAATCATTTCTAGCTTTTGGGTTAAAGTGAAAGACCTGCAATTCTTCCTTTCACTCAAACACTTAGAGGCCATTGTAGGGTTACAAACTGGCCTAATTTCAATGTTCTCATGTCTCTGAAAATAGAGAGGCCCGAGGAGAGGGAGAGGGATGGAGGAAGGGCTGGCTGGTGGAGCAGTCAGAACACATCCAGCATTTATCCAGCAAGTTTGCTGTCTCATGTGGGCACGGTTTGTGGTGCCCCAAAACAATTACAAAAATAACATCACAGATCCCTGATCACAGATCACCATATATCATAAGTAATGAAAATCTTTGAAATCCTGAGAGAATTACCAAAATGTGACAGAGACACAGAGTGAGCACGTGTGCTGTTGGAAAAATGACGTCCATAGATTTGTTTGACTCAAGGTTGCCCCAAACCTTGGTGTTACTCAATGTTACAAGGATTTTTTAAAATTTCAGTTGAATATAATTTGGGTGAACTATATAGAAGAAAATTGATAGTTTAAGTTTATATTCTTCCACATGCAACACTGAGTAACCTGACTCTAGTATTTAGAGAGCAGTTACTTTCATATCAAATGATATTAGGAATGTACTTTCTCTTTTCCTCCCAAATGTTTGACTATTCATAAATTAAAGGCAATCCAGGTACACTTCAGTTCCTTGAATAGTTGTTCCTGAAGTATGTGGGATGAATGTTTATAAATTAAATCAGGTTTTTCCATTGAGCAGCTTTATTACAACTTTGGAAATATTTATCTTATTTGATTCTTGATCTTCAAGATTCCCACGCACCTTCACATTTCCCAACACACACACTCACATACACACACACGCTCACACACTCACATACACACTCACTCTCACACACACACATGCTCACACACACACGGTCACACGCTCACACACATGCTCACACACGCACGCTCACACGCTCATACACATGCTCACACACACACACACATACATGCTCACACACAAATATGCACTCACATCCACACATACACACACACATATTCTCACATGCATGCTCACACACATATACTCAAACACATGCTCACACATATTTACATACACACACGCTCACACAACTATACTCACATGCTTTTGCTCACACACTCATACACATGGTCATACACTCACACACATGCTGACACATATACTCAAATGCTCACACTCATACACTCACACACATGCTAACACTCAGTAACATATACACTAACATATGTACTCACACACAGACTCATATACTCACATATACTCATACACACATATAGACTCACGATCACACATTCACTCATACACACACATGCTCACACAGACTCACATATACTCACAAACTCGCACTCATATATACTCACACTCAGAGTCACACATTCACATATATGCTCACATTCACACATACACATATGCTCACACACATGCTCACACTCAGT
>NW_012114433.1:1059050-1072854 GCF_000951035.1 Colobus angolensis palliatus
GATCTCCTGACCTCGTGATCTGCCCATCTCGGCCTCCCAAAGTGCTGGGATTACAGGCTTGAGCCACCGCGCCCAGCCGAAAGTCAGTTCCTTGAAACTAATTTTTCAAATGAGTGCACATTTTCTAAAGGCATTATAATTTTTAATAACTTCAAAAGTCTGTGACCATCATAACAAAAATAGATTTTAAGAATTTGCGGTTTGGGCTCCGGTGCATGATGTTCTGTCCAGATGACTTTCACCACAGACTGGAAGCACCTGTTAGATTTCCTCTCATTGCTGTTTTTCATTTACAAAAATGTTTAAGTCATCTATAAAAACATAGTATTTGGTATTTTTGCCCTCAGAAGCACACATATATTCTGGGACTGGTGAAAACATTAATGTTTGATCAAATATGTAATTAAAGAGGTAACTGTAAAAACGGTTATATGATTCTAGAACTAAGAAATACATTCTTAGAGAGGTTTGATCAAATTCTTATAAAGGGAAGGTTTATTAAAGTCAAGTTGATGGTGGGGTAAAAAGTGTAAAACTTTCTTTTAATTAAAAAAAAAGGTGGGGGAGCTTAGTTTAAATGAAGGCTCCACCTCCCTTTTCCTGGAGGATGGTCACTTCCCAGGACCCATGGTCCGCACCAGCCACAGAAGTGGCTCCTGGGGAACAAGAAAAAGGGAAAGGCCTGCCCTGTCCAGAGCCCGCAAGTCAGCGCCCAAATCCATACGTGGCCGGCCTGTGGGCTGCACCAGCACCGCCTTCTCCAGGAGCCATCGGTGGGACCCAGGCTGCCCCTCCACCTGGCTCCAGGCTCAGCTCCTCCACTCACAGATTCTGAGGCCACATCCTGTCCCTCTGCTCCAGCCCACCCGCTGCCTAGGACCAGCCCACTCCCTCTCCTCTCGCACTCCCATGACTTCTCAGATCCAGCTGTCCCAAGCTGAGTCTCCGCCGCTCATAGGCCCAACTCCAACTGAGGCCCTCCAGTGTCCCCTCCACATGACCTTCCATGTTCCATTCTCCCACGTGGCCCAGATCAAAAGCTCCAGGCCAGCCTTCATCCCCCTGCCCTCCCACCACGCTGCTGACACACCCCTGCCCTGTCTGCTTCTCAAACCATCTGAAAGCCACACAGCTGAAAGGGTTTCTCTCCATTCGAAGGAGTTACAACTCTTAAACCACAGCTTCTCTTTATTAAAAAATAAAATGTCTGTTTCCCTCAACAAATACCCACATGCACAATCCATCATCAATTCCTGTTTATTCCACCTTCTACATATTTCTGGACTGTAGAGTGGGTTAATTTAAAATGTATGTTTCCTAACATACTCAGCGAGTGAACTCCATGCCTTCCACTTCCTTCTCCCTTCCTCTCCATCTCTAGGAGGGCAGGTGTGGGTCCTGAGGGTCGTGCCCCTCAGGGAGGGATACCGTCATAGAATAAGACACACACATCTGACACCCAACCCAGTGCCCCAGCCCGAGCCCAGACCAGGCACCCCCGAAGCCTCGCCCTGGTCACCGCCTTCCCCGTCCCCACGTTTCTTTACAAGTCTCCCCTCTCTTGACCTGGTGCTAGCCTGGTTCCTTCTGGGTCGGCCCAGCACCGCGGAGGCTCCTCGAGACCTGCCTTGCCCACCCCAGGAAGCTGCGCAGCATGGGTTGTCCTGTTGGCTTCTCCTCCACCCTCCTCTCTGAAACCCCCTCTCCCTCCCCCTGACTCGAAGTCTCCACCCACGGCTGACCAGGGAATTCTCCACCTGACACCCCTGGTGTGGCCTGAGTCTATCTCTTCCAAAGGCACAGCCCAGCCATCCACTCACGCCAGAGCCACAGCCTGGGGCAGGTGACTCCCCCTCCCCCGCCAAGGGGTGCCATGGCATCCGGTGTGCAAAAGCCAGTGGTGCTGTGAACACCCCAATGTACAGGGCACCCCACCATGGAGAATGGGCACTCCCACCGTGGAGAGCGGCCTTCCCGTGAACACCTAATGTACAGGCAGCCCACCATGGAGAACGGCCTGCCCGTGAACACCCCAATGTACAGGGAACCCCCACCGCGGAGAACAGCCTGCCCGAATGCAGAGTGCTGGTGGCAAGAAGCCTGCTTCGGGGCTCTTGAGGTCAGCACAGCAATGGCTGCCCTAACACAGGAGTCCTGCTGCGGGCCAGGGGTTTCCCATTGAGAAGCCCAAGGAGCTCTTCCCATTACAACAGAAACAGCCCCCTACCCAGAGTTCCCCGCAGATGCTCCACCCGTCACACTCACATGCTAAAACCAGAAGCTGCCTGAAAGACTTTTTTCTGGTCAAATATCTTTGGAAAAGGCTGAATTGCACTAACCAGGGGTTTCTTCACTGTAGGGAGTGCCAGGGCCTTTAATATACTTTCATGTCAAGAATCCCAGAGGGCGGTACAGCAAGCAAGACTTCCCAAATCTCTGTGACCATAAAACATTTCTTTCAAGGGACTCGAGGATCCCACACTTGGAGGAACACCTCCTCTGACCAAGCGCTAGGGTTTCCATGGTGAGCTGACCACCATGATCCGCTCTTCAAAGCGATTAGATATTTTAAGTTTCATCGTGTAAATAATTTATCATCTTCAGCAATTTCCTCAAAAAAAATCACTACAAAAATAAAAAATAAACTGAACAGACCTACGTCCTACATTATGGGTTGTGACGAAAGCTTACGAATCTCCAGAAACTCAGAAACCACACACGCACTATGAACACAGGACTAGATTTTGGGGGTCACTGATCCCAGGTTGAAACTGTTTCCTGCATGAACAGGAACCAAGAGGCTGTGGATGGGCCCAGTGACCATCAGCGGACGGCAAGACAGACCCAGTATCCGCCCCACGTCTCCTTTCCATCACCTGTTTGACTGGTTTTTATATAATTCTGTCATTTGGAGATGGCACCAAGGGTATACGTAAGTCACACGATCCAAGCAGGGCAACCTGAAAATCACCCAAACTGGTTCCTCAAAACCTTCCAACTAAAAACCGCTGGTTGGCAAAGAAATAATTGTTGTTTGAGGTATCCTAACTATTCTGATTTGATCATTATCCATCGTATGCACAGATCTAAAAGCCTCATACCCCAGAAATGTGCATAATTATTACATCTCCACTTCCAAGCGATGCTGAGCTGACCCACCGTCATGGGGCAGGAACACCCACGTTCATCGTCACCACCCCTGGGCTTTGGAGAGTTTTCTTTTACATCACATTATCAAAGAAATAGTTGATCAATAAAACATATTTCAAAAGGCAAAAAAAAAAAAAAAGGTCCATGGTTCAGATAGAAAGTGAATCTATGGCTTCTGGGATGGGGGCGAGGGAATACTGAGTAACTGCTATGGGCAATTGTGTTTTTTTGGGAAGATGAAACAATTTGAAACCAGATAGGAGTGGTGTTTGCACAACACTGTGAATGCACAAATGCTATAAAATTGTTCTCCTTACTATGGTTAACTTTGCGAATTTCACCTCAACTTGAAACAGAAAAGCAAAAAATGGGTTGCTTCCATTTCCACAATTGTTCATCTCTACCACCGGCCTGCTTCTCCTGGGAGGATACATCTGTTAACAGCAGGACTCTTGGGAATGTTTTCAGAGTATTCTTGTACCAATATAATATTGTATTACTAAAGCATATTCACCTTCTGCTATTTTTAATGGTACTTTAAAATGTAGTTAGGTCATAAAATGTTTCTTCTTAAGTCATTCCTGTTTTTAGAAAATATGGTCATGGTATATGAGTCTACCTTACTGCTTGAAACCTGCAGGTGTATTTAATAAGCTACAACCTGAAATTGCAGAAAACACCCATAATCACATGACTAGGTAGGAACATTGTGTTCACACTTTTCAAAGAAGCTTATTAACAACAGAGGAGAGATATAAAATACATAACTCAAGGAATGGAAGAGATGACAGCACATTCGCTCCACCCCATGGCAACTTCGAGAAATGGACCGGGCTGGGCTGGCACCCTGAGACTGGGTATCAACACCCTGAATCGTATTTTCAACCCTGTCTTTCTTGGCTGCTGAACCCACCACCACCAGCTCTCTCTGGAAACAAGTCAGGTTGCCCTCCCACACCCTCCCGAACCTGCTTCCCAGTCTCCTTGTTACCCACAACCCTCCTCTACCTGGCCTCTAGGACTCCTTGTCCGACACCTCCAGGGAGGCCGGTCTGATGTTGCTGCACTCTCTCCACCCCTCTAATCACAGGAGTCTGTAGTTTCTAGAAAACCTAATCTTGCTCCTGTCCTAATCCTTCTAATAAACTCTCTTCACGATCCTGCGGGGTGGTCTGGTTTTGCTACCTGCGGCCAAGTGACCTATTTTCCCAAGCCTGCATCTGAGCTTAGCCCTCTCTCCTGCTGTGAGAACCCTCTTTGGCAGCACCCTGCCTCAGAAGATAGGAACACTTTAAAAATCTGTATATGCGCTTAGTGATGTTTTATATACACACACATCTCTTCATAAAAGAAGAAAATAGAAAAGCTGCATGTATGATGTGAAATCCCAGGTAGTTCTGTAGACTCAAGGTGAATGGCCTACAAAGATGACATGACAGAGCAAAGCAGGCCCATCAGTCCTCTCCTTATCCTCTCTCGATAGACAGACACAAAATATTCACTGATTTTTGGTCATCGTTGTGGCAAAAACATTGTTACAACAGCATACCACACCCTTGTGATACTGGAGAACATGTTGACCATCAAAGGCTGCTATTTCTCCCCGCTGTCTAAGGAAAAGTACTCTGTATTCATTTCACCAACAGAAAAGCAAGCAGCCACCATGAATGCTCCGTGCTGTCTTCCTCTGGACAAAGGGGCTGCAGAGGGGTGGGGAGAGGGCCCTGGGGGCGCTGAAGCCGCAGCCGCGTCACGGTCTCAGCCCTGGGCCATGCTCCGCAGTGTAGAGGCCGTTCTCTACAATGGCCCAGTCAGCAGCTTCAGGACACAAATGTGCCTGACGGCATGAGGTGGCCATGTTCACATTCATGCAAATTCCCTGTGGCACACTGAGATCTTTGCTCGCTTTGGAGTGAGGTGTCGATCACATCTGGGAGAACGAACCAACCCCCTGGCCAGCCTGTGGTCCGGGCGCAGAACGTCTCAGCCGCGACGGTGCCATTGGTTGAAGGGTTTCCTGAGAACAGCCCCCTCTCCCCACACTTCTCCATGCTCCATGGAACTGACTGCTGTGCACAGGGCTGCACCAGCCCACAGTGCACATCAGCATCCTGGAGGGCTGGCCACACCCAAACCCCATGCAGATCATTTCTGCACCACCCCCTCTTCAAATGCTTCAACTTCTCTGATTTAGCACAAACAACTAGAAGGTTCTGAGGACCAAGGCGGGGATTCCTGTTTAAGGGGAGGCACCGTCCTCAAAAACAGTCCCTGGAAGGCTGGAGACAGCAGAGCGAGCTCGGCATTTGGAGAGGCCTGAGTGTGGCCTGTGGGAGCCCAGACACACCACCTAACCTGGTTGTGCCCTGGCTTCCGGCACAGAGACGTCTTCCCAACAGCCAAGTGGCCTCGGACAAGATATTCCAATTCTTGTGGCTTCAGTTTCCTCATCTTTACTAAGGGGACAATAATAAGTACCCAGGGGCCGGGTGCAGTGACTCACATCAGTAATCCCAGCACTTTGGGAAGCCAAGGCAGGAGAAGCACTTGAGGCCGGGAGTTCAAGACCAGCCTGACCAACACAGTGAGACCCCATCTCTAAAATAAAACTAAATAAGTACCTTACTGGGTATTGTGTGGACTGTAAAGCCCTTAGCACAGGTGAATAATCTGACTTAGGAACACATGTGCCAATACCATATGACACGGAGGAAATGAGGGGCAGTTCCTGAGCTGGGTTTAAGCGCTCCAGTGTCCTGTGCCTTCAACGTCTGGAGCAGGAGGGAGTACTGGCAGGTGGGCCGGGCGGGAGGACCATGGTGCTTGCATGTAATGGATGGGCAGTGTATTCTTTTTTCCTTTTTCTTTTTTTTAACTTTTATTTTAGGTTTAGGGAATACATGCACATTTTTGTTATGTAGGCAAACGCATATCACAGGGGTTTGTTGTACAGATTATTTAATCACACAGGTACTAAGTCCAGTACCCAATAGTTATTTTTCCTGCTGCTCTCCCTCCCCACCTCCTCCAACCTCTTTGATTCCATGCGATTCCATCATTTACCTCCCACTTACAAGTGAGAAATGTGGTATTTGGTTTTCTGTTCCTGCGTTAGTTTGCTAAGGATGACGACCTCCAGCTCCATCCATGTCCCTGCAAAGGACATGATCTCATTCTTTTTATGGCTGCGTAGTATTCCATGGTGTGTTATACCACAGGATACATATGTATTATGTACCACGTGTGTGTGTGTACACACGTGTGCCCACTGCACATGTGTGATTTCAAGTCACTCCCATCCCAACCTGGCACCCACCAAGCCACCCATCCACAGTGGGTGCTGAAAGTAGCATTTATAGGCACCCCCAGTGGCTCTGACGTCTGCTTAGAAGACACGGGCCTGTGCCTCCTAACCTGGGTCCATAAAGGCTGGTTGTGACACGTATTTGAGAGGCACAGACAATGAAACCTGCCAGGGCTACGCAGCAGGCGATGGACTGTGACGGGGGTGTTCAGGGTCCACAGAGGAGGTCCCGCTGGAGAGCAGGAGGTGGCCGTGGTGCCCTGAATATGTCCTTTCTGAAGTTTGCCATAAGAAATAAACGGTTTCCATTAGCAAGTCTGTTTACTAAACACTCTCAGAACTGTCGTGTTTTGGGAAATACTGAGATGCCTTTGTGATGGAGAAGGTCGCTAAGACTTCCTGTGCTGTGACGGAGAAGGTCGCTAAGACTTCCTGTGCTAGAGGCACTGACTTCCTGCCAGGCCTGGGAAGGACATGTCCTGGGCTTCTCCGTGGAGGTATTTTTCTCTTATCACGTGTGTCTTACTGTCTGGATGTGTCACATTCAAGTCTCAGCTCTTCCTTCGGGCCTTCGGAACCTCTGAGACAGAATTTTGAGTGGGTTGACCTGGAACCCCAGACTACCCCAGCAGCTCCACTGAGGTCCCCTCTTCCCCGAGGTTTCCATTGTCCGCAACACCCAGAACAAGCCCACTGCCCACGCCCCAAACATCGAGGGTCCTGGCCTTCTCCCACTCACCTTCCACATCCAAGCCAGTCTGGGAGCCTTCGTTCCACCACTGCTCTCTGTGGTCTCAGAGCCTCACGGGACCCCTCCATCCTATTTTCCATCACAGGGTTCCACATGGCCACGTGGCCCTCATGGATACTTTTACTGCCATCCGCGTTTCTCACACTGCCTGGGGCTCCCTTTTGCAGCCTATCATTTTCCTCCCCCAGCCTCTGAGGACACCTTTATTTAAGGGAGGGCCAACGCCACCACTGTCCAGCCCCCGCTGCCTGCCCAGATCAACAAGCAGGCATGTCACGGCAGATTGTCCCTTCCTAGAGGAATGACTGTAATAAAACACAACTGCAGCCTTTCAGCGACGCATTGAAAGGCCCGGAACACCACTCCCAAGGTCCAGGCATGTGGGCAAGCCAGGCTGAGTAAGGCGGTACTGGCATCTCACGGCACACCGCACTGCAGCGGCCAGCCAATTTTACAACACATGGCAGAACTGGCTACTTACGAGACAGCTGCAGTGAACACTCCTGAAAAGTGAAGAATCCTTGGTCAAGCAAAGAAAGATCCCATGAACTTTTCTAGCTTCTGAATTTTGGTTTACTAGGTTTTCTTAAAGCAGAGTGCACCTGCGCAGCATCCAATCATTTCCAGACTTTAGGCAAACCCACCTTCCAACCAGGAGTCGAAATTCTTAGAAAGAATTCCTTTTTCTTAACTTTTCGATTCCAAGAAAATCAGTTTCTTTGGGACCCATGTGTGTCCATCAGTGAAGGCCCCTACCTGTGGCTCCTATGACACTATCCTTTCCTGGAGACGCTGTGCTTTTCGTTCTTCCATTTCTGATTTCAAGCAGAAAAGTGCTGATGAGTCAGACATCCACACTGGAAGGCAAGGAATATACGTTATCAAGCAAACCTCTGCAGAGGTGGGCCTGGGGGTCAAGGGAGACACAGGAACCCCCGCAGATCCGTCACATCGCCGGGCGGCACAGGCTCTGCAGTGCTGGCCCTGGTTCTGCCAAGGTCGAGAGGAGGCCTCACACCTGGCCCCCAGCCTGCCCAGGCCAGGCATCTCTGGACGCCAGCACATGACCGCTGGACACACCTGCTGAGTATTTAGCTAAGCAAGCCTCGTGGCTGTTTGAGAATGAGATGATCACTCTGCTCTGTTTCATCCTGGAGACCGCGGTGATTCCAATCTATCTGACTTTTGTACCTCTTCTCCTGTCCCTGACCTGCCAGGACAGTCCGAATGGAATCTGTGGGCCAACAGCTCAGTGCAATCGGTCACAGAGAAGACGCCCACCCTGGAACGCGAGCGGGAGCCAACCCCGCCCCCGCACTCAGCCCTCTTTGTCCCCTGCTCAGTGGTCAAGGACCTTGTGGTGAGCCGCCTCCCCACAAACGCAGCCTCCTGCGGAATTCGGCCCTGCACTTTTGCAGAGCCGGGAGCCAAGATGAATGACATTTGTGATCATGAGAAAGCAAAGAACGATGGAAACGGTTGCATCGAAGTTGTGCCCGCTTTCTGAAACTTCTTTGAACTGGTTGTGCGGAGCAGAGGAGCTCTACAGCCAGGAAAAGCGCGGAGGGGGCGTCCCCGGGTCGGGCGCGCACACAACCAGAGCACCGGGCTCCCCAAGCGGGTTTGTCCCGGACGCAGACCGGCCAAGAGCGGAGATGTGGACGCAGCATTTCTCACGCCAGGAGCTCCGCGCGCGCGCTCCCCTTACACAATCCCCGCCCCGCAGGCCGAGAGAGGACCGCGGGGACCTGCGCGGGGCTGGGCCGTCCAAGAGGCCTCGGGTCTGCGCCCCGCTCAGCCCCCGCAGGACGCCTTTCGCGAGGGACGCTGTTCTGAAATCAGCTGTGGGGTTTCGCCCAGGCCCGTCCTCCGGCTGCAGCCATCCAAGTGGCCCCCGCGTGGTGAGGCGGGGCCAGACCCGATGACCCTCCGCGGTGGTAGAACCCCGGGCGGGGGCGGGTGTCAGTCCTCCTCCCGAGAGGGCGCCGCGGGGACACAGCCCAGAGCCGGGAGCGAGCGGGACACCGGCCTCGGACCTGACGCCGCTCACCCGAGGGTGCCCAAGCCCCGCTGGGACCCGTGCAGAGCCCTGGGAAAGCCCGGGGGCGGGACCGACGGGAGCGGGGGGAGCGAGGACCCGTCCTGCGGGCGGAGTGGAGCCCGGAGCCAGGGTGTCCCCCGTCCGCCCCCACCCCCCGCGGCCCCGCCAGTGAGGAAACTTCGGGGGCGGGGTCCCCGCACTGCAGTCCCCGCGCCTGTGGCCACATTCTTTTACGGTTACCTCCCAGCCCCCATTTGGCGCGCTACGTCTGAGGTTGCGGAACTGCGGTGGGAACAGACCGCGCCGGGGCGTGTGAAATGAGGGTGCCCGGGTACCCCTCCCTGCACGTGGGGTCCTGCAGGCAGCCGCGCCTTAAGGCCAGAGTCGAAGGCCGCACCTGTGGGTGCGGACACAGGGAACGTTAGAGGAGACAGAAACTGGGGTCCTCCTTGCGTTCCACCCGCCGCACCCTTAAGTCTCACTCTCCCCAAAACGCGCCCGAAACTCGGCCTCAACTGGGCCTTGGGGTCCGGCGACCCTCGCAGCCTCCCCTGGGCAAACCCGGAGCGCCCCTGGAACTCCCCGCACGCGCACGCGCGCACTCACACGGACGCGCGCGCGGGCAAAGGCTCGTCCCCGCGCTCAGGCAGCCCGGACTGGCGCGGGGGGCGGGGCGGATGGAGGGAAGCGAGGGGGCAGGAAATGCCGTTAATTGAGGGAAACGCGCATGCATTGCACGGGCGGCCTTTGATGTGCGCCTCCGGGCCAGCCCGGCCCCTCCACGCCGGCGAGCCCACCCGGCGTGCGCCCCTCTCCGCCGGCGCTCCCAGGAGCGCAGGGCCAGCCTGAGCGCGGAGGACGCGTGGCGTTGGTTTCCAACGAGCAGGAGGCTGTGGGCTCACTCTGTCTCCAACGCGAGACAGCGCGTGGAGCCCTTTTTGTTTCTCCCCCGACCCCTGGGCCTCCCGGGGTGGGTCCAGAGACCAAGCGCTGCGGGGAATGATCGCGCTGACCGCGGGTCCTCCTGAGGAGAGGCCGCCTTGTCTTGACCTAATGTATGTACACATATAAATACAGTGGTCGTCCAAATGACATTCCACTCACTCTCCCTCCTCCTCTTTTTCTTTTCATCATCAGCAAATAAAGATTAGCCGGGAAGATTATAGAAAGCGTTTTCAGGCTGGCGCTGATCTTTATTCCAGGGGCTTTGTGATGATATTGATGATGATGATGGTCAAGTGGACAGTTTGATTTTTGTGTTTGGAGCTAGTTATAAAGAATCAATATTATATCAAGGGGTAACTTTCGTGATAAAGGACTTTAACCACTCTGGCTATTCATCATAAGTCTGTAGCAAGCAGATAGGTCAAAAGAAATTATATTGCACTAAAGAGTGAGTCTTCTTATCTCTCCCATACCAGGGGAATAAGGGACAAGCCGATCGATACAGTAGCTGCTGTATACTTCTTGCAATTATCAATAGCTGATTTCGCCTTTTGAGGCCTGCATCTATTAATGCAAGCTAATAATAATCGTTTGAGCCTCCCTATAGGCAAGGAGTCAAAGTTTTAACTTGCTAGCATTATTTATGTAATCATACACGCTGAAATGCCCCTCCTGGTCTACATGCAGCCCCGAGCCACAGTTCAGCCATCAGGAGAGAAGTACTTCACCATCGTTTGCATCCCTCAGTGCAAAGACGATTGTGAGCTGATGTTTCTGTGTATGCCATAAAAAGCCACGGAATGTTTGCCTCTGATGACTACGGTGAAACTACACAGTGTACTGGAATAAACACACAGGAAGGCTTCGGAGCACACAACCAAAATGGACCGATACACTCCACACCCGGCTCGCATCTGTTAAAAATATTCAGGCATATTTATCTCAATAGCTTTGAGAGCAAAGGAGGTCACAGCAGTTGTATCCAGTGTGGACAGGGCAGTTAGCTATGTGCTGGTTTATTTACGTAGAGCATTTTATACTTATGGGGAAAGTTATCTTCAAGTAGGCAGAGGGTTGGAAAAAGCGTTTTCAAAAAACCATAAATACAATTTTTGGCTATATGTTTTCTAGCACACCCCCGCCCAATGTAATAGAAAAGCAACATCTTTATAATTGGCACTTGACATGCTGTTTGCGTTGGGCTGTGGCACACCAAGCACAGATTTCCTGTTGATGGAAACATTTATCATCCTGATTGCCCCAGAGTGGCAGGTGGTGTTATCAATTACCTCTTCTTACCAATAATAATATTAGTATGGTAATATCTTTGCTCAAGTGAGAACCAATTAGCAGTCACTTGTCACAGCATTAAAGGCACAAAATCATGCTGGATTTAACTCTAAGAACCTAAAACAAAAGTTGAGGGTGGGGGAGGAACCAGAGAGAGGGAGAGAGGTGGCCAGAGAATAGAAGAAAGGAACTTTGGGTGGGGGGAAGCAGTGAAAGAAGACAGAAAATGAAAGCCCTAATATTTGACTTTTTTTGTTTTTTTGTTTTTTTGTTTTTTTTGCATTAAGTGGTTGGGGAAAATACTTGTAAACAAAGCATCAAATGCACCTTAGGTAAAACTAGCTTCTGTGAATCTGGGGCCAGGTAGCTTCAATAAACTGTGACTGTGATGGTAAATTAGAACCAACTATTCCACTTCCAATCAATCTTGCAGATAGGCTTTGTTTTATCTGAATGTTACCGATTGAACCAAACACCTAATTATATGTTTCACTAATGTAAAATATACAGCATTAATTTGTAAATAATATTAGACAGACAAAATAATAATGTGTTACCTCTTAAGATGAAAACCACATTGCAAGAAGAAAGACAATTAACAAATTAGATTTAATTACAGGGAAGAAAAGCAACTTTTGTTTTTGCGAGTGTTTAGGTATGACAATATTAATAGACAGTGGTCATGTGATGACGAGTACGTGTGTGCCCCTCCGAGTCTACACCCACACAGGCACATGGCCCAGCGTCCCTTTAATCTGGGCATGACTAGAGCGCACGTCCTGTGTCATCTGCGAAAATATTCCGTGGACACGTTGTCACTTCGCAATAAATCTATGGTTGCAACTCGGGCTTAAGATGCAAACACTTTTATTAAAAGTTGTCGCACTGAATAAGAGCAATTAAAGAAAAGTTTCTGATCTGAGTATAGGGAAGGAAGAAAGGCGGGAACAAGCCAGTCAAGAAGTTGCACGCCTTTTATTTTCTACCTTTGCTTTTTTAAAACATTGATCTTGTTCACTTCAGTCAATGTTTAAAAGGGTGCGCCGCAGACATTACTTGTGCGCACCATTTCAGCTGTGGGGGCATTCGTACAAGCTTCCGCTACAGACACAGCCTCTCCGGCCCTCTCCTCCAAGGCTCTGCCGGATCTTCCAACGAAATCCCAGAGCAGCCTGCGCTGGGGAGCCCGCAACTCTCTCCAGATCTCTGCACCCCGCACCGCCCGGAATCTGGGACGGCGCCCACGACGGGCTGGGCCAAGGGCAGAGCTTGCACCCTGCCTTCACGCCCGGTTCACTTGCGTCCAGGAAAGCACCGTGCCAGCCTCCAACATCTTCCCACTCGCGCAACGCACGGCGACCCGCGCGACACTTCTGCAGTCTGAAGGCTTGCTTCTTACAAATAAAGGGCCAGAGTCTCACACTTGCCTTCGCTGGAGGGACTTAGAAGATCCTCCCCAGGTCCACACCTTGTAGGAAATGCAAAACAGATCGATGAAATTAAACAGTTGCATTTGGAAGCCCCAGAAAGACCTAAAGACATCGTGCCAGTTTGTTGGAGAGAGGGGTGCGGGACAGGGGGAGCGGGCCTTACGCAACAGAAAAGGTGGGCACAGCGCGCTTAAAATGACCCAGTGGGGAGCTGGTGCCGCCGAGCCAGAGGCTGCGAGTCCAGCTGGTTCTGGACTTGCTCGGCAGGCGTCAGACGCTGTGGGAACCTGTGTCTGCTGCTTTTCCCCAAAGTGTGTCGGTTAAAATAAAAATAGAGGTAGTAGTAGCAGTAGTGGTCAGGAAAAAAATTAAAAAAAAAAAAAAAAAAAAGAGAGACACAATTAACCAGGTCATAAAAGCTAGGGCGCCTTGGACCAGGGGTCTGGCCGTCCAGCGATCGTTTTGCGTTGTTCTCCTCTCGAAAGTAGTCTCAGACCCCTGCCTTTCCACTGCGGCTCTGCGACTGCCCCAAACTCTTTAGTCCTGTAAATTCTGCAAGAAACTCTCATCCTGCAAGCTGCTTTCTCCCCCTCCCCTCTACGTTCCTTTTTTCTCTCCCCACCCGCGCCGCCTCTCTATGCCCCTCTTTTCTCCGGAAAATTCCTACCCCCCGCGCGCCCCAAAGCCCGGGCTGCAAACTTTTCCCCGCCGGGCGCCGCTGCGCCAGATGCCGGGGCATCCCCCCAAAGCCTGAGCATCTGCACAAGTTCGCAGCCTAACTGCGGGATAAAGACGTTCGCTCGTAGCTTAACTAGAAAAGCACCGTCGATGTGTGTGTTAAACGGGATAAGTAGAGATTTCAAACATCTTTTATTTGTCTTGAAAAAAAAAAA